>NW_021320170.1:0-3197 GCF_001605985.2 Dendrobium catenatum
AAATCTTTCTAAAATTTTTTCAGTCATATTAATTTGAACTTCGTGCATCCACTATTAACCAAGAAGGGGATAGCCTATATTGGGTTAAACCCTAAACTACCTAAAAAGATTATGCGTACAATCACTTTTACTTTTCTATTTTTGCATGAACTTATTCATTCATATTTTTAATATTGTGATTAAGCTTAATATGCATTTGTGATATGTATTTCATTTGGAAATATCACCAAAATTGGCACTGAAATTTAAATTAAAATAAATAAAATTTATTACATAATAAAGTTAAAGTAAATAAAGTTCTTTAATGAGTCCCATTCAAAGTTATTTAAATAAACACATTGGAATCCATTACTTAAAAGTGTGTTCTTTGATTATTGAAAGAATAGAGTTAGCACATATCTTCAAGGTTAGAATATATGCTTGATATACTTAGGCAACAATGTCACAAGCCAACCCTATCATGATAGGTCCTATCTTGTTGAATTGTGATGGGATAATTTGAAGATCTAGTTTTGAAATATGTTAGATTCTTTTTCAATATTTATTTTGAATAAACAACAAACTACAAAGCTATTAAAACATCTGAGTATTAAAAATAAGACCATTTACAATATTATTTTTTTATATCAAAAGGTATAAACTATAGTACATTGCTATAAACAGAAGATCCAGAACTAAATAATAAACTAGTCATTACTATATAAAAATCAACAAAAGAAATACATATCAACTCTCATCAGATCCTGAATTGCTAATCAGCAGACTCTTTCATTTTCCCAAATTCTAAAACCAGAAGCAAAACTATAGTGAGCTAGAACAGCTCAGTTACCCACACAAATGGATCTAAATTTCTAAATTCTTATTTCATATATTCTAAAATATTTAAAAGAAGTTAAATGCAGTATAATAAAGCATTGTGGAATAATAAAAAGCATAACAGTTATCCAAATATTTAAATTATAAAATGGTGCAGTTAAATAAACTAAAATTCATATCACCTTCATATCCATTTTTCTTTTCTTTTTTCAAACACATACATAATCTCAAAAAATTATGACCCCTTATGACTCTCACTGTGCTTATAACACTAGAGCATGCATGTAGGCACCGGAATATGGCTTATAGCCACAAGAACATGACTTTTTTGCTACAAAATATGACTTATAGGCACAAGAATATTCACCAACACTAATAGAATCTCAAAAAAATTCTAGCTCTTTATATCTCTCAACAGTCATAATTCAATCACGTATGCACATTTTTCATTACATTATAGCAATTAAAACATAATTGAGCAAGTGACATAATTATACAATTTTTTATAATAGTAGGCAACAAAAATTCCTACTAAGTAAAATTTTATAAATTTAAAATATAACCAAATTATCAATGATTGCTCAAAATATAATTTTAAGACATTAATTTTACTTCAATAATATTTTTCAGTATCCAAATTATTTTCTATTTTATAAAACAGCAGAATTTCTAAAATTTTTAGTAAAAATTTTTCAAGAAATATTCAAAATATGAATAATCTCCTTTTTTATAACATATAAAAAGTTATATATATATATATATAGTGCTCTTAGTAGCCTAACAATGTGGCACTACCAGCTTAGTTCCTAATAGCTATCATACCATCTCCAGTCAGTAAAAGACAAAGAAATAAGCAATTAAACTCAAGGCAAATGCAGCAAATTAAAGAAATGCTCAGAAATAAATGAATGAATAGCTCTAAAATTAAATAAAATACAACATAGCTGATAAAAAAAATGTAAGTTCTATAAGTTATAACATTTGGAGCATCCAGAGCCTCATGCTGAGTTAAGCTATACACAAATGGTCTAATTAGAGCTGGTGTAATAGAACTACCATACTCTCTCTGACCAATGAAATATAGTCTAACTATGACAAAACTAGATCCATAACCTCTACTAATAAAGCTATCAACAAATGTATGATGTGAAATTATCCTTGGTCTCCATGTCGGTCTAACTTAACTCTTAGATTTAGGCTCAGATCATCGATCAAATCCTGCCTATGGACACATATCAATCTTGTGTCCTACCTATCCATATCTAAAACACTGGTTAGTAACTCTGTAGCACTTACCAAAGTGATATATGCCATAACTCTAGGCCATGGGTACCCCGTTGACAAAGCTCCAAGAGCTAGCCACTCTTTCCCTACTTGTAGCTACCATAGATGCAGACTATCCACCTTTAATAATCTCTCTAAGTATAAATATGCTCTTTTTCTAAGAGTAATCATTATAAGATGTCTCAATATTAAACCACTTCCTATTAGCTATCCATCACTGCTATGTCGCCATCAGATTATTCTTTATCAATTAAGCTCTCCCCATAAACTCATCAGAATTAGAAATTTGAAATGGTACTGGTGTCTATCTCAAACTGTCTTGGAGTCCCCTCATAAATCTGTTGAACTTCTCCATGAGAGTGCTAACCAGCCACAAAGCATATTTGACCAAAGTAGTAAAATATGTCTCATACTACATAAATGTTTGCTACCTTAAACCAATCTTAAAAAAATCTTCTAACTCAAACTAGGCTCTAAACACATCTGAGAACTCCTCTAAGCTAATCAAATAATTTAATTTCCCTTAAAATTTCTCCTCTTGCCGACCCATCCACCAATGCTCAACCTTACTATTTATTAGAAAAACTACCAATGGTACTTTACCCTTAAGAGAATATTGTATATCATCAATGTCTTCTCTAACCTCTTAAACCAGTCATCTGGTCCCCTTGGTTCAACAGTGCCCTCATGTCTATTAGGCTTCACTTTTAGAAACATTTGTAGATGTTTGTCTACCTTATCAAATCTCATAGCAGAGGAATACTGCTATATACCTCACCCATCAATTGAGCTATTAAACTAGCAAACTACTAAATTGTATTAGAGCCGACTATTAGAGTAGTAATATATATTTAGGAGCTGCCTAACTTGCACTCTGCCCATCTACCATGTCTGTGTCTAGTGAATCCATAATCACATAGAATATGCAATTAAACACACTTATATATATATGAAAACAAATAACAATGCACACCAAGACACACTCAAAACTACTCCACTTGACTTAAAGATTGATTTCTATAACTCTATTTTATATTCCATTCCAAAATTATTGCTCTAATATATAAAAAGCATGTCACAACACAACTCACAACTTG
>NW_021320170.1:6574-9894 GCF_001605985.2 Dendrobium catenatum
TCCCAGAACTATTCTCAGGCCGATATTTTCTACAGTGTAGATCGGCCTGGACGATTTCCAATAGTCCTGGACGATCCTGAGAGAAAAAATCCAAATCAGAGAGGAACAGTAAGGGAACGAGGTCTCACAAGGAGGCTCAGGAATCCTGGATGTCGGCTTCAACATCCTTGCATCAGACCTCCCAGCATGAAATGAAATCCAAACCTTGAAAAAGAACTCTTCTTCAGTGTATTTGCTCATGTGGCAAACCTCAAATAGAAGATGATCGAGATCAGAAACCTTCAAGATTCTGATTATGTCTTCTTCGCTGACATGCAGAGGGGATGGCAGATCCCTCATCTTCCCCCACTTCTCTATCAAGCCCCAATCATTGTTCACAAAAAAGAAAGTACTGAGCCAGTTCTTTGAAGGGTCATAGGTACACACATCCAACCATTTGGATCTAAAAGTTACACTCCTAGACGTATCACTGGTGAACCGACCCATCCGTGAAAGGTGCTCCGGTGTCATAGTAGCTCCCCGATCCCGAAAGAGAGCAATCAATCCACAGTCACCGACATCGGTCTAAATGAAAGTTGGGATAGGTTCACACCGCACCTTTGTAAGACTTCAATCAACTCGGTAGGAGGCGGAACACGTAAACCAGCCCGCAAGTGGGCTTCAGAAATGGTCACGTACCCGAGAGGAGGAAGATTAGCTCGATCAGACCTCCTAGGGACCATCATCTTCACATCATTCGGGAAATGATAATTCTTACGAAAAAGGAATAGGAAGTTATTTGCAACAGTCGACACTGTCTCATCCACCCTCGCTTCCTTATTTGGCCTCCGCTCGCCATCATACGGTGCGACGGGGTCTCCCTAGATCGCAGAATCTCTCGGTGGGAGGCAATCACCTGACATTTCTCCTAAAGGGTGTTGGAGGAGAGAAGGGAAATCTCCGGACTTCCTTGCCAAGAGAGGGGCCTCGGAAAACCGAGGGAAGGCCTCAATAGTAAGGATAGAGGGAGAAGAGAAGAAGGAGAAATCTCTGGACTTCTTTGCCAAGAGAGGGGCCTTGGAAAACAGAGGGAAGGCCTCAATAGTAAGGATAGAGGGAGAAGAGAAAAAGGAGAAATCTCTGGACTTCCTTGCCAAGAGAGGGGCCTCGGAAAACCGAGGGAAGGCCTCAATAGTAAGGACAGAGGGAGAATAGGAGAAGAGGAAAAGAAAAAAAAAGGAAGAAAAGAAGGAAGAAGGTCCTCCTCGACAACTGCCGGACCACGGCAAGAGCATCACCGGACCACCGCAGGAACCTCGCCGGACCACCACCGGAGTTTTCATTGCACCACCATCTTAAGGCCCGACGTTCAGGCCCGATGCTAAGACCCAACGTCCTGCTGAGGCCCTTTGTTCTGCTCAAGGCCATACTGTCAACACTCGAACTTCCATGTGACAATGGGTCTAACACCTGACTCCTATTGAATAGTTACTAATTGTAAATCTGATCATCCTTAGAGGAGATTCAATACTTTGTAACTGATTCAAAGTCTAGTGGAATCATTTTCAACTGGGCTAGGCCTCGTGGTTTTTCCCCTTTTCAAGGGTTTTCCACGTAAAAAATCTTGATTTCTCTGTGTGTGAGCTAGTTATCCGTACAACGCTAAGACGTAGAATTAAAATCTCTATCACTGCGTATTTTCTAGCCCGCAACAATAATCTATAGTATTATTGAGGCTAATCTAGCCATTTAGTAGAATATGTTGTTGGAGAAATCTACTTAAATTTGTGGTTGCTTAGTTTATAAGAATACTAAAAGCTATTGTCAAGATTGAGGCTTCATTTGGAATGGCTATTATACTACTTCTTAAAGTAACTTTGTAGCACAAAATCTAAAATTTTTATAATAGAAAGTTGCTTTAAAAGCAATAAGAATGCTACCCCAAACGAAGTCTGAATCTCTATATTAAATTTGTTCCCCCCGAAAAAAAAAAATCATTTTGTTCCAAACAACTTCGGCATTTTGTCAATCTTGAAACCAAATCATAGGCAAATAATTCTATCATGAACTGCAGCAAGTTGAGAAAAAACATGACATTTTTTCATTTGTATAAAAAGGCTATATGGAGAGAGAGAGAGAGAGAGAGAGAGAGAGATGGAGAGAGAGAAGAGAGAGAACATATAGCTTACTGGCCATTCACTTTAAATTTGACACAAACAATTGGTGTCATGCTTGTCTTAAGTAGTCTCTAATTTAGCATTATAAATGATTAAAAAGTGTTCCTCACTATGCAATTCCCTTAATGTTCCCCTAAGTTATCCATGAGATTTATGAATTATTAATTTGAGATAGGAATATTCTTGAAATAATTCGAAGACCCAGAAGGTTGCATAGGAAGAGTTAACCTTATTTAGTTCTTTTGGAGTAAATCTTTCTAAAAACTTTTCCGTCATATTAATTCGAACTTCATGCCATCCACTATTAACCAAGAAGGGGATAGCCTAAATTGGGTTAAACCCTAAACTACCTAAAAAGATTATGCGTACAATCACTTTTAATTTTCTATTCTTGCATGCACTTATTCATTCATATTTTTAATATTGTGATTAAGCTTAACATGCATTTGTGATATGTATTTCATTTGGAAATATCACCAAAATTGGCACTGAAATTTAAATTAAAAGAAATAAAATTTATTACATAATAAACTTAAAGTAAATAAAGTTCTTTAAAGAGTCCCATTCAAAGTTATTTAAATAAACACATTGGAACCCATTACTTAAAAGTGTGTTCTTTGATTATTGAAAGAATAGAGTAAGCACATATCTTCAAGGTTAGAATATATGTTTGATATACTTAGGCAACAATGTCACAAGCCAACCCTATCATGATAGGTCCTATCTTATTGAATTGTGATGGGATAATTTGAAGATCTAGTTTTAAAATATGTTAGATTCCTTTTCAATATTTATTTTGAATAAACAACAAACTACAGAGCTATTAAAACATCTGAGTATTAAAAATAAGACCATTTACAATATTATTTTTTATTTTATCAAAAGGTATAAACTATAGTACATTGCTATAAATAGAAGCTCCATAACTGAGTAATAAACTAGTCATTACTATATAAAAATCAACAAAGGAAATAAATATCAACTCTGATCAGATCCTAAATTACTAGTCAACTGACTCTTTCCTTTTCCCAAATTCTAAAAACCAAAAGCAGAACTATAATGAGCTAGAATAGCCCAGTTAGTCACACAAATGGATTTAAATTTCTAAATTATTATTTCATATATTTTAAAATATTTAAAAGAAGTTAAATGCAGTATAATAAA
>NW_021320171.1:0-1253 GCF_001605985.2 Dendrobium catenatum
GAGGGAGAGAGAGAGAGAGAGAGAGAGAGAGAGAGCAAGTGAGATTAGAGAAAGAGCAAGTTAGAGAAAGAACAAGAGCGAGCGAGCGAGAGAGAGAGAGAGGAAGAGAGCGAGCGAGGGAGAGAGAGAGAGGAAGAAAGATAGAGAGAGTGAGTGAGAGAGAGGGAGAGAGAGAGAGAGCAAGGGAGTGCAAGAGAGAGAGAGGGAGTGAGAGGGAGAGAGAGAGAGAGTGCAAGTGAGAGTAAGCTAGAGAAAGAACAAGAAAGTGCAAGAGAGAGCAAGGGAGAGAGTAAGAGAGAGATAGAGGTAGAGAGAGGGAGAGAGATAGATTGAGAGGGTGAGAGAGGGGGAGAGAGAGAGAGAGGGAGAGAGAGAGGGGAGAGAGAGAGAGAGAGAGAGAGAGAGAGAGAGTAAGAAAGGGAAAGGGAGTCCAAGAGATCTAGAGATTGAGAGATAGAGAGAGAGAGGGAGAGAGAGTGAGGGGGAGAGAGAGAGAGAGCAAGAAAGTGCAAGGGACTGCAAGATAGAGAGAGAGGGAGAGAGGGAGAGAGAGAGAGAAAGTGAGAGAGAGAAAGGGAGAGAGGGAGACAGAGAGAGGGAGAGAGAGAAAGGGAGAGAGAGAGATAGAGAGAGAGGGAGAGAGTGAGAGAGAGAGGAAGAGAGCGAGAGAGGCAGAGCAAGAAAGAGCCAGGGAGTGTAAGAAAGAGAGAGAGAGAGAGGGAGAGAGAGAGAGGGAGAGAGAGAGCAAGAGAGCGCAAGCTAGAAAAAGCACAAGCTAGAGAAAGAACAAGAAAAAGCAAGAGAGATCAAGGGAGAGAGGAAGAGAGAGAGAACAAGAAAGAGCAAGGGAGTGCAAGAGAGAGAGAGAGAGAGAAAGAGAGAGAGACTGAAAGGGAGAGAGAGATAGAGAGAGAGTGGGAGAGAGATAGAGAGAGAGGGAGAGAGAGAGGGAGAGTGTGAGAGAGAGGGAGAGAGAGAGAGCAAGAAAGAGCAAGGGAGTGCAAGAGAGAGTGGGAGAGAGAGAGCAAGTGAGAGCAAACTAGAAAAAGTGCAAGCTAGAGAAAGAAATAAAAAAAACAAGAGAGAGCAAGGGAGAGAGAAAGAGAGAGAGAGAGAAAGAAAGAGCAATGGAGTGAAAGAGAGAGAGAGAGGGAGAGAGAGATAGAGTGAGAGAGAGAGAGCAAGTGAGAGCAAGCTAGAGGGAGCAAGAGAGAGCAAGGGGGAGAGAGCGAGAGAGAGAGAGAGAGAGAGAG
>NW_021320171.1:7376-9876 GCF_001605985.2 Dendrobium catenatum
GGGGAGAGAGAGATAGAGAGGGAGAGAGAGATGGGAGAGAGAGAGGGAGAGAGAGAGAGAAAGCAAGAAAGGGCAAGGGAGTGAGAGAGAGAGAAAGAGGGAGAGAGAGTGAGAGAGAGAGAGCAAGAGAGGGAGAGGGACAGAGAGAGAGAGATGGAGAGAGAGAGAGAAAGAGGGAGAGAGTGAGAGAGAGAGAGGGAGAGAGTGGGAGAGATAGAGAGAGAGAGAGAGCAATAAAGAGCAAGGGAGTGCAAGGGAGAGGGAGAGAGAGAGAGAGAGAGAGAGAGAGAGAGAGAGAGAGAGAGAGAGAGGGAGAGAGAGAGGGAGAGAGTGAGTGAGAGAGAGAGCAAGAAATAGCAAGGGAGTGCAAGAGAGCGAGAGGGAGAGAGAGATAGAGAGAGAGCAAGTGAGAGCAAGCTAGAGGAAGAACAAGAAAGAGCAAGAGAGATCAAGAGAGGGATAGAGATAGAGATAGAAAGAGAGAGAGGGGGGGAGAGAGAGATTGAGAGGGGAGAGAGAGAGCGAGAGAGATAGAGGGAGAGAGTGGGGGAGAGAGAGAGAGCAAGAGAGAGTGAGGGAGAAAGAGAGATAGATAGATACATAGAGAGAGAGAGTAAGAGATAGAGAGTGATAAGGAGAGAGCAAGTAAGAGAAAGGGAGTGCAAGAGAGAGCGAGAGAGAGAGAGAGAGAGAGAGAGAGAGAGAGAGAGAGAGAGAGAGAGAGAGAGAGAGACAAGAGAGAGCAAGGGAGAGAGCAAGAGAGAGATAGAGATAGAGATAGAGAGAAAGAGAGAGGGAGAGAGAGAGAGAGAAAGAAAGAAAGGGCAAGGGAGTGCAAGAAAGAGAGAGAGAGAGAGCAAGAGAGGGAGAGGGAGAGAGGGAGAGAGAGAGATGGTGAGAGAGAGGGGGAGAGAGAGAGAGAGATAGAGATAGAAGGGGAGTGCACGAGAGAGGGAGAGAGTGAGAGAGAGAGATGGAGAGAGAGAGTGGGAGAGAGAGAGAAGGAGATAGTGAGAGAGAGCAAGGGAGAGAGCAAGAGAGGACAAGGGAGAGCGAAAGAGAGAGAGCAAGTGAGATCAAGCTAGAGAAAGAGCAAGCTAGAGAAAGAACAAGAGAGAGCAAGAGAGCAAGGGAGAGAGCAAGAGAGAGAGGGAGAGAGACAGAGTGAGAGAGAGAGAGAGAGAGAGTGAGAAGAGAGAAAGAGAGCCAGAAAGATAAAGGGAGTGCAAGAGAGAGAGAGAGGGTGAGAGAGAGAGAGAGAGCAAGTGAAAGCAAGCTACAGAAAAAACAAGCTAGAGAACAAACAAGAAAGAGCAGGAGAGAGAAAGGGAGAGAGCAAGAGAGAGATAGAGATAGAGAGAGAGGGAGAGAGAGAGAGAGATTGAGAGGAGGAGAGAGATTGAGAGGGAGAGAGAGAGGGAGATAGAGAGAGCAAGAAAGGGCAAGGGAGTGCAAGAGATCGAGAGAGAGAGAGAGGAAGAGAGAGAGAGAGGGAGAGAGTGAGAGAGCGAGGGAGTGAGAGACAAAGAGAGAGAGAGAGAGAGGGAGTGTAAGAGAGAGAGAGAGGGAGAGAGAGTGAGAGAGCAAGTGAGAGCAAGCTAGAGAAAGAATAAGAGAGAGCAAGAGAGAGCAAGGGAGAGAGAGGGAGAGGGAGAGAGAGAGATCTAGAGAGAGAGAAGAGAGAGAGAGAGAGAGAGAGAGAGAGAGAGAGAGAGAGAGAGAGAGTAAGAGAGGGAGAGAGAGAGCAAGGGAGAGAGCAAGAGAGAGAGAGGGAGAAAGAGAGAGAGATAAATAGAGAGAGCGGGGAGAGTAAGAGATAGAGAGAGAGATAGTAAGAAAGATCAAGGGTGTGCAAGAGAGAGGGAGAGAGAGAGAGGGGGGGAGAGAGAGTGGGAAAGTGGGAGAGAGAGATGGAGAGAGAGAGGGAGAGAGTGAGAGAGTGAGGGAGCATTCATCTAAAATCGGTCACTGGAGCTGCGAGTGAGGGAGAGAGAGAGAGCAAGAGAGAGCAAGCTAGAGAAAGAATAAGAGGGAGAGAGAGAGGGAGAGAGAGAGTGGGAGAGAGAGGGAGAGAGAGAGGGAGAAAGAGAGAGGGAAAGAGAGAGAGGGAGAGAGTGAGATTGAGAGAGAGAGAGAGAGCAAGAAAGAGCAAGGGAGTGCAAGAGAGAGAGAGAAGGAGAGAGAGAGGGAGAGAGAGAGAGCAAGTGAGTGCAAGCTAGAGAAAGAACTGGAAAGAGCAAGAGAAAGCAAGGGAGAGAGAAGGGGAAAGATAGAGGTAGAGAGAGTGAGAGAGACAGAGAGAGAGAGATAGAGAGGGAGAGATATAGAGGGGGGGAGAGAGAGAGAGAGGGAGAGAGAGAGAAAGAGAGAACAAGAAAGGGCAAGGGAGTGCAAGAGAATGAGAGAGAGAGTGGGAGAGAGAGAGTGTGAGAGAGCAAGGGAACGAGAGAGATAGAGAGAGAGATAGCAAGAAAGAGCAAGGGAGTGCAAGAGAGAGATA
>NW_021320171.1:12061-13567 GCF_001605985.2 Dendrobium catenatum
AGAGAGAGAGAGAGAGAGAGAGCAAGAGAGAGAGAAATGGAGAGCAAGAGAGAGGGAGAAAGAGAGAGAGATAGATACATAGAGAGAGAGTAAGAGATAGAGAGAGAGAGCAAGAAAGTGCAAGGGAGTGCAAGAGAGAGGGAGAGAGAGAGAGAGAGAAAGAGAGAGAGTGAGAGAGAGGGGGAGAGAGAGAGGGCAAGTGAGAGCAAGCTAGAGAACAAACACGAGTGAGCAAGAGAGCAAGGGAGAGAGAAAGAGAGAGAGGGAGAGAGAGAGACAGAGAGAGGGAGAGAGAGAGGGAGAGAGAGAGGGAGAGAGAGAGCAAGAAAGAGAAAGGGAGTGCAAGAGAGAGAGATCAAGTGAGAGCAAGCTAGAGAAAGAACAAGGAGTAAGAGAGAGTAAGGGAGAGAGCAAGAGAGAGATAGAGATAGAGAGAGGGAGAGAGAGAGGGGGAGAGAGAGAGAGAGATAGAGAAAGCAAGAAAAGACAAGGGAGTGCGAGAGAGAGAGAGAGAGAGAGAGAGAGAGAGAGAGTAAGTGAGAGCAAGCTAGAGAAAGAGAAAGCTAGAAAGAGAGCAAAAGAGAGCAAGAGAGAGCAAGGGAGAGAGCAAGAGAGAGAGAGGGAAAGAGAGAGGGAGAGAAAGAGGGAGAGAGTGAGAGAGAGAAAGAGCAAGTGAGAGCAAGCTAGAGAAAGAATAAGAAAAAGAAAGAGAGAGCAAGGGAGAGAGAGGGAGAGAGGGAGAGAGGGAGGGAGAGAGGGAGAGAGAGAGAGGGAGAGAGGAAGAGAGGGAGAGAGAAAGAGAGAGAGAGTAAGAGAGAGAAGGAGAGAGAGAGAGAGAGCAAGAAAGAGCATCGATGTAGCAATCTGCTAGTGCCGGACTTGGCATTATTGTTTGAAACTAAGAGGAGAAGTTGATCTTTGCTGCAGGTAAGATTATTAAAGTTTTGGATGCAACCAGGGTTGAAGTTGGTTTTATTGTGTTTATGAGAGAGTTCCTCCAACCATGGATGATGGAATTGGAAGGTATCATTATCGAGGGGGATAGTCATAATGCCCATTAACTGGATGAAAATTTTCATGAACCATAGCCATCCCATGTTAGAGAAAGAGCAAGCTAGAGAAATAACAAGAAAGAGCAAGAGAGAGCAAGGGAGAGAGCAAGAGAGAGATAGAGATAGAGAGAGAGGGAGAGAGAGAGAAAGATTGAGAGGGGGAGGGAGAGAAAGAGGGGGAGAGATAGAGAGAGAGCAAGAAAGGGCAAGGGAGTGCAAGAGAGAGAGAGTGAGAGAGAGAGGGAGGGAGAGAGAGAGAGAGAGATGGGGAGAGAGAGAGAGAGAGAGTGTGAGAGAGAGAGGGAGAGAGAGCGAGTGAGCGAGAGAGAGAGAGATAGCAAGAAAGAGCAAGGGAGTGCACAAGAGAGGGAGAGAGAGAGAGAGGGAGAGAGAGAGAGGGAGAGAGAGAGAGAGAGAGGGAGAGAGAGAGAGAGAGAGGGAGAGAGAGAGAGAG
>NW_021320171.1:16108-17291 GCF_001605985.2 Dendrobium catenatum
TAAACTGGCTCAGGATGCCTCTCCGTCGACGATTAATCTCTCAAAGCGACAGCATAAGACCCCCAAGTCGTTCATGGAGAAGCAACTGCTCCAGCTTGGGCCGATTACCACCCTACCCAGGAAAAGGAGGAAGAACTTGCAAGATGACACTGGCGGGGAACAATGAGACCCAACCTGCATGCATGTCTTAGAGGGATAGTGGTGCACAAACGGCTGCCGGAGCAATGGGATATCCTTCTGCCCTCGGGCAGGTTGACCCCTTTCTCAGGTATCTCCCCCCTCTGGAGTTGTTCTCTGTGCACTCCTGGACCTACTGAGGCATGCAATCGGGATGGTACTTCTTGTGAATCAAAGGGGCTTCTTCTCCTTACTTTTTTTGCTTTCCTTTTGTTGTGTCATACTTGTATGGTTATCTTTACAGTCTTAGACCTTCCCACTTTTGTTTTTTGCCTAGAGAAGGCAGCTAATTTTTCCATACTTGCAATGCACTCCTTTTATTTTAATTAATGCAAATGCAATCTTCAGCTCTCTCTCTCCTTCTCCCTCTCTTGCTCTCTCTTGCTCTCTCTTATTCTTTCTCTAGCTTGCTCTCACTTGCTCTCTCTCACTCACTCTCTCTCTCTCTCCCTCTCTCTCTCTCGCGCTCCCTTACTCTTTCTTGCTCTCTCTCTCTCTCCCTACCTCTCTCTCTCACTCTCCCTCTCCCTCTCTCTCTCTCTCACTCTCTCCCTCTCTCTCTCTCCCCCTCTCTCTCTCCCCCTCTCTTTCTCTCTTTTGCACTCCCTTGCTCTTTCTTGCTTTCTCTCTCTCTCTCTCTCTCTCCCTCTCTCTCTCTCTATCTCTCTCTTGCTCTCTCCCTTGCCCTCTCTTGCTCTAGCTTGCTCTCCTTGCTCTCTCTCTCTCTCTCCCTCCCTCCTCTCTCTCTTGCACTCCCTTGCTCTTTCTTGCTCTCTTTCTCTCCCTCTCTCTCTCTCTACTGCTCTCTCTCTCTCTCCCTCTCTCTCTCATTCTCTCTCTCTCCCTCTCCCTCTTTTGCTCTCTACCTTGCTATATCTTGCTCTCTCTTATTCTTTCTCTAGCTTGCTCTCACTTGATCTCTCTCTCTCTCCCCCTCTATCTCACTCTCTTCCTCTCTCTCTCTCTCCCTCTCTCTCTCCCCCCTCTCTCTCTCTCTCTCCCTCTC
>NW_021320171.1:20465-24259 GCF_001605985.2 Dendrobium catenatum
TGCTCTCACTTGCTATCTCTCTCTCTCTCCCTCCCCCTCTCTCTCTCTCTCCCTCTCCCTCTCTCTCTCTTGCACTGCCTTGCTCTTTCTTGCTCTCCCTCTCTCTCTCCCTCCCTATCTCTCTCTCTTCCTCTCTCTCTATCTCTATCACTCTCTCTCCCTCTCCCTCTCTCTCTCTCTGTTGCTCTCTCCCTTGCTCTCTCTTGCTTTCTCTTGTTCTTTCTCTAGCTTGCTCTTTCTCTAGCTTGCTCTCACTTGCTCTCTCACTCTCTCGCTCTCTCTCCCCCTCCCTCCCTCTCTCTCTCTCCCCCTCCCTCCCTCTCTCTCTAACGAATAGGAACTTGCTTTGAAAAATTTTCTAAGTCTTATTCGTCCAGGACGAAATTTATCATCGTCCCAGGCGATGGGTTCACTGGAAAAAGTTCGTCCAGACGAAATAAATATTCGTCCAGGCCGATCAGCTCTCTGGAAAATTTTCGTCCAGACGATCACATTTTTTGTTCAAACGATAAACCGACTTAGAACAGTTTTCAGCAGTTTCTAGAACCGACCTTGTAATAACCGTTCGTACTGGACGAACCTAGTTCGTACAGGACGATCAGCTGTACGAAGTCAGTTCGTACACATATACAAATGGGGTCGTTTCAGATCGTTTAAGTAAAATCGTCCAGGACGATCCACGATCGTACAGGACGATCCACTGCGTACAGAATTGAATACTTGCAGTTTTTGGGCTGTTTTTCTTGTCCTTTATATAAATAGTCCAAATTAGACTGCCACCCTATCTTTTTGTCATTTGATCTTCGTGCCTCTTGAGAGAAAAGCCAAGGAGAGAGTGGAAGAGAACATTCAAGGGAGGATTCCTACCATTGGAGCGAGAAGGCTTCACTTTGAGTTCAAAGGTAAGAGTCTCTACTTGTGAAATTGGATTTCTTCACTCTTTTTCTTTCTTCCTTCTAGATTCTTGTGAGAAGATCTGTCAAGGAGATCCGGTTCTCTGCCGACACTTGGAGAGTGTGAACAGCCGAAGGGTTCTCTGCCCACACTTGGAGAGTGTGAACAGCCGAAGGGTTCTCTGCCTACACTTGGAGGGTGTGAAAGGATGAAGGGTTCTCTGCCTACACTTGGAGGGTGTGAAAGGATGAAGGGTTCTCTGCCTACCACTAGGAGAGTGTGAAAGGACGAAGGTTCTCTGCCTACACTTGGAGGGTGTGAAAGGACGACAGTTCTCTGCCAACACTGGGTTTTGTGTAAAAGGACGGACGGTTCTCTACCGCACCGGGGAGTGGTGAAAAGAGTGTGTTGTAAGGGCTTCTCCGCCTTGCTGTGGGTGCAAAAGGAGAGTCACTATTGGTATTAGTGCAATACTCAGAGGGTGCCTCTGGGGAGTGGATGTAGGTCTGGTTATAGACTGAACCACTATAAATCTGGTGTCATTTACTTTACTGTTTTTACATTTCCGCACTTTTTATTTCAGTTTTAAAAACTCTGTGGTTGAAAAATCTTTTTCTACAAAATTTAAAAGAAATTCTTTTGTGTGTTTAAAAAGGGGACTAAATTTTAATTTAGATTTTTAAACTACCAATTCACCCCCCTCTTGGTAGCCTTGGGACATTCGCTTAGGCTTAACAACCTAAGTACTAGACTCAACAAGTTAACAACTCTATGTGTGAGAGTTGGAAAGATACACTGGTGGTATTAATTCCTAAGACTGATAGCGCAAATCAGCCTTCTAAATTCGGACCTATCAGTCTTTGCCAATCCTCTTATAAGGTGATTGCGAAGATCATCATCAATCAGATGAAACCTGTTCTGAGTGGAATTATTAGTGAGGAACAGGGAGCATTCGTACCGGGGAGGTCTATTTCCAGCCATGGATTGATTGTACAGGAGATCATGTCGAAGTTTCAGTACTCTGCTCAGAAGGAAGGGATGATGGCACTCAAGGTTGATATGAAGCAGGCCTATGATTGTATGTCGTGGGATACTTTGCAAAGAGTAATGGTGCTTATGGGATTTTCTGATAAATTTGTACAGTGGGTAATTCAATGCATTGCTCGGCCAAGATTTACGGTGCTGATCAATGGGAAAAGAACTGATTGGATTGATGTAAGGAGTGGCCTTAGACTGGGATGCCCCTTATCACCTTACTTGTTTATCATTTGCTCTGAATTGTTGTCTAAGGCAATCAAGCAGAGGGGGGGACAGTTGGGAGTTAGCATTGTAAGAAATACTGAGAAGATTTCTCATTTGTTGTATGCCGATGACATTGTGGTGTTTGCTCAAGCTAACAGAAGGAATACTATTCAGGTGGTGAGCCTCTTAAAGGACTATTGTGACTGGACGGGGCAGAAGGTGAATTGTGCTAAGTCCTCCATTCTTTTTAATAAGAGGTGTCCTAGTTGGAAGAAGAGGTCAATCTCCAAACTCATGGGGTACAGGAAGGTGGATTCTATGAAGTATCTTGGTCTTCCCCTGGTTATGAGGAGGCTGGTTGTGAATGATTTTACTAAAATCATTAAGGGAGCTCATGAGAAGATTAACCTGTGGGGGAAGAAACACCTTTCAATGGCGGGTCGTGCTCTTTTGATCAGAACTTCCCTGCTGACTACTCCAATGTACCTGATGACCTATACGGCTGTTCCTACTGGTGTTCTTAACTGTATTGAGAAGCTGGGGAGACGATTTTTATGGCAGAAGAATGCTCATAGTTGTGGAATGCACTATGTAGAGTGGAAGGAGTTATGCCAACCAAGGGAGCAGGGGGGATTGGAATTTCACGGTCTATCCTCCTGGATGGGTCCCCTTAGAGCTCGGTTAGCTTGGGGAGTAATGCAGATGTTGATTCCCTGCTTCATAAGATGATTAATGCTAAGTATGATATGGACATCTGGAAGGAGGCTCAGGCTTGTAAGACGTCTATCACCTGGAAGGTGATTCATCAGGGTGCGTTGGCCTTCTGGTTGATTTTGTCATGGAAGATAGGGGATGGACAGAATATTGATGTGATGATGGATCGTTGGATCTTTGACAGTGAATTGGCAAGATGGCCAACATATGTTAATGTTCTGGAGATGGAGAATAAGAAGGTTTGTGACTTACTGGATGAGTCCTTGCAATGGAATGGGGAGGTTATTGAGCAATATTTTGGTAGAATTATGGTTGAACGAATTATGGGAATTAGCACTTGTAATGGTAATGGGGAGGATTGTCCTGAGCTCATCCATCACCCTATGAGTATGACTCTGACTGCTATGGCTTATCGTGCTAAGCTTGATGGGAGAAACTATCAGTTCAGCTGGATGAAGAAGCTTAAACTGCACCCTAGGGAGGATTTTTTCTGGTGGAGACTTCTGAGGAAAGCTATACCAACAAATTATTGGTTATTTCGAAGGGGACTTGCTAAAACTTCTCTTTGCCCTTGGGGATGTAATGTGGAGGAGAGCTTAGACCATTGTACTACTCAATGTGGAAAGCTGATGGAGGTCCATAGTATATTCAATAAATGGGGATTTAGTTTGCCTATGGCTAATTCCCTGGAGGAGCTTCTTGCTGTGCTTTATAGTGTTGTTGACAACAACCCTGTAGTTGGTAGGATGTGCTGTTATGCAATCTACCAGTTATGGAGTGCTAGAAATGATATGAGACATGGAAGAAATTATAGGCCACCTTCTATTATAGCCGCTACTGTCCTTTCTTTGTTGCCGAAGCCTTACAGCTCACCAATTCTTGAGCAATGTGACATCAATCAACCCATTAGGTTGTCTTCCTTTAAGAAATGGTTCCCCCCCCCC
>NW_021320171.1:25933-26773 GCF_001605985.2 Dendrobium catenatum
TCTCTCTCTCTCCTTCTCACTCACTCTCTCTCCCTCTCTCTCTCTCTCTCTTTGTCTCTATATCTCCCTCTCTCTTTCACCCTCTCTCTCTCTCTCTCTGTACCTCTCACTCTCTCTATCTATCTATCTATCTCTCTCTCCCTCTCTCTCTCTCTCTCTCCTCTCTCTCCCTCCCCTTCTCTCTTTCACTCTCTATCTATTGCCTCTCCCCTCTCCTCTCTCTTGGCGATTTCGAAGGGAAAAGTTCGTGCGACGCTGATCGGAGGGGAAGCTCTGTTGGGTTGGAGATCTCGTCGCCGTAGTTGGACAGAGTTCTCTCGTGGATTATGGTGGGGTGGTCACCCCCTCGTCACCCTTCGACGAGGAGCGGTGGAGGAAAGGAGATTCGAGGAGGGAAGAAGGCTGGAGGTGGTTCTGGTCGGGGAGATGGAGTGAAGAATGTGACGGGGGGGATTGATGTGGGAGGTAAGAATGGAGGAGGAGGTGAACGGAGGCTTTCTTCGTCTGGTTCGGGAGGTCGTGCGGCTAGACCTCTGAGTATATCTGGATCTTCCAGATCGGGTGGATCTAGAGAAGTTCTGGATGCTGGGAAAGAGCTAGTGTCTTTGGCTGAAGATCTGGGGATGGAGGCACGCAATGTGTCATTACAGGCATCTCCCGTTCGTATGGAGGCGGTGGAGATTATTGGGGGAGCTGAGGCAGAGGACTTCCTTAATGAAGTTGTGGCTAATAGAGAATCTGCGGATGATGTAGAAGATATGGATTCTGTTGTTACTGGTTGTGTGGTGGATGGTGAACAATCTGGTTTGTTGATCAATGAAGAGATTATGCAGGAGGCGG
>NW_021320171.1:30003-35366 GCF_001605985.2 Dendrobium catenatum
ATGGTGTGGTAATGCTATTGTGGAGGATGGATGGCCTTCCCTTGGCTCCCACTGTGATAGCTTGGTTTAAGTGGCAGGTTTTCTTGAGAGTGTTGTCACTAAAGAGGAGATATTGGCAGTTGTTGGTTCTCTGGGCAGAAACCGTGCTCCTGGAAGAGACGGTGTAACAGCATCCTTCTTCAAGAATTTTTGGGAGATTGTAGGGGAGCAAGTTACTAAGGCTTGTCTGGAATTATTTGAATCAGGATTCATGGATCCTGCTTGGAAGGAAACGGTGGTGGTCCTTGTGCCTTAAGTCAAGAATCCTAAACTTCCTTCCAACTTTAGACTCATCAGCCTCTGTCAGACTATTTATAAAGTGGTTGCAAAGGTTTTAGTTAACAGGCTTAAAGGGGTGCTTCCTAAGCTTATTTCTGAGGAGCAGGTTGCATTTGTCCCTGGGCATTCTATTTCCAACCATTGTTTTTTGGGACAGGAGGTAATTAATAAGTTCAAGATCTCTAAAGCTTCCTCAGGTTTTTTTGTATTAAAAGTGGACATGGAGCAAGCTTATGACAAGATGAGCTGGAGGACATTAAAGTTGATTTTGAGGCGTATGGGGTTCCCTCAGAGGTTCTCGGATTGGGTTTTAAATTGTGTCCAAGATCCGAAGTTCTCTATTTTGATCAATGGACAACTTTCTGATGGCATTGTTGCAAGATGTGGATTTTAGCAAGGGTGTCCCTTAACACCCTATCTATTCATTCTATGCTCGGAGTTGCTTTCTTTGCACATCCACCAGAACTATCAGAAGATGGGAGTTTCTATTAGTAGTGGGGGACCTTTGGTCTCTCATCTACTTTATGCTGACGATGTTTTGCTTTTTGCAGGTGCTACTATTCCTAATCTTAGGAATATCACTTCTATCATGGAAGATTATTGTTCATGGATGGGACAGAGGGTGAATAGAAGTAAATGTGCCATCCTTTTCAGCAAGAAGGTTTCTTCTACTACAAAGTCTAGGTTGGCCAAGATGGCAGGGTGTAGAAGAGTAGAGGAGATAGAATATTTGGGCTGAAGTTTGCTTTGAGGAGGCTGACTAAGGTGGATTTTGCTCCACTAATTCAGAAGGTGCGAAACCATACGTTGGCTTGGGGGATTCGGCACCTGTCCTTAGCTGGGAGGATTACGTTGATTAATGCTGTTCTGATTCCAACTTATATTTATATTGTGTCTCACACAATGGTGTCTAAATCTGTGTTGAATGAGATGGAAAAGATTTGTAGGAGCTTCCTATGGGATGTTGATGCAGAACATAGAAGCATTCATTATGCATCATGGGAGAATATTTCCAGACCAAGGAGGAAGGGTGGATTGGGCTTCCATACTAGTGATAAGTGGGTTGGACCCTTGCGTGCAAGAATTGCCTGGGAGTATATTAGTAAGCCTTCAAATATACTTCAGAAATGTATGGTTAATAAATATGGTAGATGGCCGTGGGAGTATGAAGGTAAAAGAGGGGATTCGGTCAGGTGGAAAGTTATCATGGATGGAGCTAACTGCCTTGGACCCTGTTTATGGTGGAACATTAGTAATGGCTGTGATATTCATGTTTTGGATCATACATGGATTTGGGATAGGTCCATTTCTTCATGGCCTACGTTTTGTGATATTACAGCAGTTGAAGATGCACGGGTAGCAGACTTTTTCACGGTGGATGGCAGCTGGGACAAGGCTAAGCTGTTGTCATGTTCTGGGGAGCTACTGGTTGACAGAATTTTGGAAATTCAAATTGATAAGGAGATGAATGCTGATTCACTAGAGCTTGTGAAGAATCCTATGGGTAATACCATCTCTTCAACTGTTTATAACAGAATTTTTCTGTATGATGATGATATATGTTGTAATATCTTGAATGTGGGTTTGAAACCTCGGGTTAGAATTTTCTGGTGGAGGATTTATAAAGCCATTATTCCTACAAATGGGTGGCTTTATACTAGAGGGCTGGAGGTAAATATTCACTGTCCTGTAGGTTGTGGTATGCTTGAAGACTTGGATCATGTTACTACAGGATGTGATCAACTGCATAAAATTCTGGATGTCCTGAATGGTTGGGGATTTGTTATCCCAAGGTTTGTGTGCCTACTGCAATTGTTTGAAGCCTTGGAGGCTAATGCCAAGGATAAGAAGATGGGGTGATGATTTATTGCAATGCTATTTATTATAGTTTGATAAACAGAAATGCTGTAAAACATGGGATAGATCGGAGCTCTTCTACGTTTTTGGCTGAACTTATCTTGGAAGGGATCAATCAAGATTCTCCTTCTTACCACTTGGAGCAATGGGACACTTCTCAATCCTTTGGATTGTTTTCTCCTTCATCTTGGTGTCCCCCCCCCTACAGGTTGGTTGAAAGTGAATGTTGATGGTGCTCTGTTAAGATCTAATGCTGGTGGAGTGGGAATTGTGATTCGGGATAGTTTTGGGAAGTTGCTGGTAGCGGCTGGATGGAGTATTTTCCTTTGGGACAGTGGTCAAGTTGAGTTGTTGGCCATTCAATATATAGGGAAGCTTGCTTTGGACTGGATGCTTGAGCATGAGGGGATCATTGTGGAGGGTGATAATGCATCTGTTATTGAATTTATGCAGAATTTTAAAGATAAAAGACTTTGGAAGCAAAAGTATGAAGATGCTGAAGATTGGAGCTGGATGAGATCATTCAAACACATTATTTTTGTGCATACCTACAGAAGGTTTAATATGGCGGCACACTACTGTGCTCATAGAGCAATAGAGGACAATTTCCTTTGGGATATAGGAGATAGAAATATATGTATTTCTCAAGAATTTTTAGATATTCTTGAGAATGATAGTAGTTCTTTTGCTTTAGATTAGGGGTTCTTTGCCCTTTTTTATTTTTGCTTGATGTAATTATTTTATCTTGATGAATGCAAATGCAGAAGTTCACTCTCTCTCTCTCTCTCTCTCTCTCTCTCTCTCTCTCTCTCTGAGGCGATTTCATCTGGGGGATTTTTCTCTCGGAAATGAGATCCAGCCGGCGCGTTTTGTTTGGGTTTGCTCGTGGGGCATGGTTGGGGGTGACCGACGGTCACCCCCTCGTCATCCTCCGAGAAGTGGCTGCAGTAGGGATAGTGGTGGTTCTGGTAGGGAGAGGTAAGGCGTCGAGGGAGGTAAATCGGGAGCTGCTGTTAGTAGAGGAGTAGATGGTAGATCTGGATCAAGAGATGGTGGGAGGATTATTGTGGGGACTGATGCTGGTAATAGCAGAGGGAGCTATGGTGAGAGGAGGCTCTCGTTTGGGAGTACTGGTGGACTGGCGGAGATCGGTGCTGAGGGAAGCCGTTTGGTTCAGGACCGGTCATTTGCTGATGGTCGGAGAGCTGGATCTGGAGCTTCTAGACAAGGAACGGCTGCATCAGGGAAATCAGATGTTGAGACGGTGATTGTGGAAGCTGGATCTGGAGCTTCCGAGCTGGACGATGTCATGGAGGTTATTGGTGGTAGTGAAGCAGAGTAGTTCTTAAAGGAGGTTAGCACTGCTTGTGTTGATATGGAGCAGGCTGATTCAAATCCAGGTATTCAGGAGTGCACGACGGAGGAATTGCGGGAGTCTAATGCACGGGGTGAGGTAAGTAGAATGGTTGATAATCCTATGTTTGAACCAAACAAAGTGAAGTTCACTTTTGGCAATGTGGGTCGTATTGCCGATCTGAAGAAGTTTTCTTCGGTCTGGAATGTGATGGAGGCTGAGAAGAAAGTGGAAGGTATTACGCCGGTTTTCAATTTTGGTTTGTCGAATGCAGCCAAGGAAACTAGGCGAGTGTCTAGGCGTGAACATGAGGATGCTAATGGGTGTGGTTCGGTTATAGATAAAGTTTGTAGTTCAGGTGATCGGGGAAATGTTTCTTCTGGCTCCCAGCAGGATGCTCGGACTCCTAGCATAACCAGGTCGATTAAGAACGAGGTTGATGAGATTGGCGCAGCTTCTAATGCTTGGAAGAAGTCCACAGCAGTACAATTGTCTTTGGTTGATGAGGTTGGTAGCTTCTTAAGAGAAGATGGTTTGGTAAATTTAGATCTTAACGAAGCAAGAACAAATGTTAGCAAGCTTAGCAGGACACCGGTTGGAAGCCTTTTGGGACGTCGTCTTCCTTTTTATATTGTTCAAAATGAGCTTCAAAGAAAGTGGGGTCATCTTGGGCTTACACAGGTTACTACCATGGGATCGGATTGCTTCTTGTGTTGGTTTGAGAGTAGAGAAGCCAGGGATAATGTATTTCTTGGGGGACCTTGGTATGTAGCTGGACAAATCATTGGAGTTGAACAATGGGCTGTTGGGCTATCCTCTAAATCTTTGAGAGGATTTACATCGCCGGTTTGGATCAGGTTACAAAATCTACCTTTGGAGTATTGGGGAGCTTCCAATCTTGTGAGGTTGGCGACAGGCATAGGGGATCCTTTGTTGATGGATGAGCAAACAAAGCTATTGAATAGGTGTGCTTTTGCTCGTGTTTGTGTGCGTTTGGATTTGTCAAAGAGTCTTCCTAAGGGAGTTTGGGCTAACGGGTTGAATGGAAAATTTTTTCAACCCATTGAATATGAGAGAATTCCCTTAATTTGTTTGAAGTGCGGGAAAGTGGGACATAAGGCAGAATTGTGTAAGGAGAACTTTGTTCAGCCCAAGCAACAAGTTGTTAAGACCAGTGGTGTGCAGAAGCAGGATAGGCCTGAGGGCTCGGTAGATGCTAAAGGCAGTGATCTCGGAGATTTGGAAGGAGATGTAACAGTTGCTGGAGTTAATCCGGCTCACAAGAGTTGTTCAGATGTTGATAATGATGAGGGTGAATGGACCATTGTAACTAGATTAAGAAGACCAAATAATGCTAAAATTGGGAACAGAACACAAACAGCTAATGCTAAGCCAGTTGTACCACCTAAAGCTATTTGGAGAGAGGTGTCTAAGGTGCAGGAAAGCGTTGAACAAGGTGGGCATGTTCAGCCTTCAATACAGAAAACTGAGCAACAGGATAAGGGTAAGTCAGTGGTAAATTCTATTGGTATGGGGCCTTCCCAGGAAAAGCAGGTTGTTCAAAATATGGATATTCCTGCTCAGGAGCTGTGTGCTAATGTTGTGAATTCTGGTGGAAGGAGTCATTCTTATGCTTTGAGAATGGTGGGAAGAAGGAATTGGAAAGATAAGAGCAAGGTGATGTCCCCGTCTCAGAAGTTAGTTCCTAAACTTCTCAAATTTTCTGATAGTAAGAGTGGGGCACTGAAACCGAAATTAAAGCAGGGAAGAAATTCTATTGTTACAAAGGAAATTGCCCAAATTGGCTCTATTTTGAGAATGCCACGTATGAGGA
>NW_021320171.1:47889-60389 GCF_001605985.2 Dendrobium catenatum
CTATCTCTCTCTCCCTCCCCCTCTCTCTCTCCCTCTCCCTCTCTCTATCTCTCTGTCCCTCTCACCTCCCTCTCCCTCTCTCTATCTCTCTGTCCCTCTCACTCTCCCTCTCCCTCTCTCTCTCTCTCCCTCTCTCCCTTGCTCTCTCCCTTGCTCTCTCTTGCTCTCTCTTATTCTTTCTCTATCTTGCTCTTTCTCTAGCTGGCACTCAATTGCTCTCTCTCTCTCTCTCTCTTTCTCTCTCTCTCTCTCTCTCTCTCTCTCACTCACTCACTCCCTCTCTCTCTCCCTCTCTCTCCCTCTCCCTCTCTCTCTCTTTCTCTCTCACTCTCTCTCTCTCCCTCTCTCTTACACTCCTTGCTGTTTCTTGCTCTCTCTCTCTCTCTTTCTCTCTCTCTCCCTCTCTCTCACTCTCTCCCTCTCTCTCTCTCCATCTCTCTCTCCCTCTCTCTCTATCCCTCTCCCTCTCTCCCTCTCTGTCTCTATCCCTCTCCCTCTCTTTCTCTCTCTCTCTCTCTCCCTCTCTTGTGCTCAACAACATTGAGAAGCTATGTCGGAGCTTTCTCTGGGAAAAGATTCATCCCATCGTGGCATACACTATGCTTCTTGGGAAGAGGTGGCTCGGCCATGATGTAAGGGTGGGTTTGGCTTCCACGCTAGCGTCCAATGGATCGGAGCTCTCCGGGCATGCGTTGCCTGGAATGTCATTGGAAGTCCTCTGGGGCTTCTGCAACGATGTCTTAGCCACAAGTACGGGGATGATTTGGAGGTCTTCGGCGCCTCGAGAGGGCTCTCGAGTTGTTGGAAGGTGATCTGTGATGGGGCCAGGAATCTGTGTAGAGCAATTTGCTGGAAGATTGGAAACGGGTATAGCATTGATGTGTTGAATGATATTTGGCTTTGGGATAGAGCTATCTCTGAATGGCCCACGTTTTGTGATATCTCTGCGGTCGAAAATCTTAGAATTTTGGATTTCTTGCTTAAGGGCGGCAGCTGGGACAAGCCGAAACTCCTTTCCGCTTTCGAGGAGCTGCTTGTGGACCATATATGTGAGATACAGTTGAGCGGGAATATGGTCTCGGATTGTATGGAACTTCTTAGGAATCCCTTGGAATCTACTGTGTCGGACATCATCTATAATAAGCTGTTTGAGGAGGAGGATGATCCCAATAGCACGATTTTGAAACTTGGTTTGCGTCCACGTGTGCAACTGTTCTGGTGGAGGGTTTACATGGACAAGCTCCCTACTAATGCTTGGTTGTGCGGTCGCAAGTTGCAGACTTACCCCATGTGCCCTCTTGGCTGCAATGCGACCGAGGATATTGATCACATTACCACTCGCTGCATATGCTTGGCGGATATTCTGGATGTTTTGGCTAGTTGGGACTTGCTGTGCCCCAATTTCCTTCCCTTTCTGTGTTTCAGGATGCTTTAGCATGAAGCAGGGACTCGTAAGATGACTGGCGGCGAATATACTGTGTGGCAGTTCATGTGTGCTAGTGCAATAGGAATTCTTATAAGCATGGCATGGGGTCCCTTCCCCCCAAGATGTTGGCTGCTAATGTTCTTGTGGTGCTCAAGCAAGATTGGTTTTCTCTTCCCCTGGAGCAACGGGATGTCTTTCAATCTAATGGATTGTTATCGTCTTCCTCGTGGAGTCCCCCCCCCTTTCAGGCTGGTTGAAGATCAATTTGGATGGGGCTCTCAACAATTCCAATCTTGGTGGAATTGGTATTGTTATTCGAGATGACAAGGGGCTTCTTGTTGCCGCGGCAGGATGGGAGATCAAGCACTGGAATAGCACTCAAGTGGAGCTGTTGGCCTTTAGGTATATTCATCGGCTTGTGCTTGATTGGATGTTTGAGGCGGACGGTGTGATTGTTGAAGGGGATAACGCCAGCACTATACAGTTTATGCGGGGTTACAAGGACAGGGAGCGTTGGAAGCTTCTAGATAGGGATTGTGCTGATATGGATTGGATTATGCATTTTCGTAGAGTTTTGTTCATACATACTTTTCGCCGGTTCAACAAACGGCTCATTTCTGTGCTCAGTGGGCTACCCTGGGTTCTTTTTTTTTGGATAGGAGGGATAGATACTTTCATTGTATTCCTCGAGGTTTTTTTAATATCCTTGAGGAGGATAGTTGTTCTTTTTTGGCCAATAGGCCGGGTAGCCCTTAGTTTTCCTGTTGCTTTTTTTTGTCGGTTTGTAATGCCGTTGATTTTCTTTTAGATGAATGCAAATGCAAAAGTTCAGCTCTCTCTCACTCTCTCTACCTCTCTCTCTCTGTCTCTCTCACTCTATCTTGCACTCCCTTGCCCTTTCTTGCTTTCTCTTTCTCTCTCTAGCTCTCTCTCTCTCTCCCTCTCTCTCCCTCTTCATCTCCCCCTCTCTCTCCCTCTCTATCTCTCTCTCTCCCACTCTCTCTCTCTCTCTCTCTCTATCTCTATCTTTCTCTTGCTCTCTCCCTTTCTCTCTCTTGCTCTTTTTTATTCTTTCTCTAGCTCGCTCTCACTTGCTATCTCTCTCTCTCTCTCGCTCTCTCTGTATTCCCTTTTCTTTCTCTCTAGAGTGGTTTAGAGAAAGAAGCTTAGGGATGGCAAGAGGGGGTGGCCCTAGGTCACCTCCTCCAAATGGGGGAAATGGCGGTCGAGGGGGAGGCAAGAAGGAAGGAAGGGTTGGAAATCGTTGGCAAGTGCTTGCCGACGAGGAGGCCGGCGGTGGTGAGCCGATGGCACATGGGGTTAGGGCGGGTTTCTTGCCCAAATCACCGGGCATTGGACGGTTTTCGGCTCCTACAGCCAAGAGTGCCGCGCCTCTTGGTGTGTGGGAGGAGAAAGGGACGAAACCCCATGGTGCGGCTCGGCAGGGTAAGGAAAATGGATAAGGACTGGGTAAGACGTCTGCGAACAAAGCCTCCTTAGTTGCGATGAAGGAGGCGCCGAACAAAACTTCCAAGCCTTTGGCAGTTCGTGAACTCATTATGAGTTCTATAGGAATCTCCCCTCCGGATGCTGCTTCCTGGGAGGCTGAGGTTGGTCTGAGTCTAAATGTAGCTCAAGGTGTGGAAGAAGGTGGCTGCAGCTCGGGTACTACCTCCCCTCACACGAGCAGCTGCGGGAAGGAGAAAAAACAGCTCGAGACTTCTGCTCGGGAGGCTGGAGTGGCTAGCGACATGGAGGATTCGGCTGGTGCTTCGGGATCTCAGACGGATATGGAGGATGATCAAGGGGTTGGGGCTGAACAGCAGCTTTTGGCCCTTGAGGAGGCGATATGCCCAGCATTTCGGGAAGCTAAGGCCTGGGCTGATCTAGCTGAAGTTGAGGAGGCTACAGCTCAAGTGGATGATTTGGGCTGTGATCATCTCTCTATGAATATTGATGTGGCCATGACGGAGAACAATTCTGATAGTCTTAGGTGTGAACCACCCATTGTTACAGCCAACCTGTGCAAGGAAGCAACAACAGAATGCCCACAGCCTGTTTGTGGAAATGACCCCAAGCCTACTGCTGCAGAATGGCTGAAGACGCAGCCACCTAAGGCCACTCCGATGCATCTCAGGGGCTCCCCTCTTAGCCCCTTCGCTTGGAACAAGGTGCAGAATGTTCCCCTTGACAAGATGCCAAGGGACCATTCATGTCTATGGATGGTAAAACTATTGAGCCTGAAATCAGCTAGGTACAAGACAACATTGCCAATCTTGAATTGGCCATTGTGGCCAAACTCATGGGACCGCGTATTTCCTTCCCTTTTCTTCTCGAGGAGCTCAAACGAAGATGGTCTCATTTTGGGGAGTTTGAGATCATCACCATTGGCCCGAACACGGTTATTTGTATCTTCCAAAGTGCTGCGGCTAGGGACGCCGTTCTCTCTAGTGGTCCTTGGATCATAGCGGGCAATATCATTGGTATGGATAGATGGGACTCTTCTTGTTCTCCCAACTCCTTGCATGGTCTCCGCTCGCCAATTTGGATCCGATTGCCCCAACTCCCCCTCATCTATTGGGACGTCAATAATATCACTCGCATTGTGAATTCGCTTGGGGAGCCTCTCTGGATGGATTCGCATACGAGCAAATGGGGGAGGTCTTCCTTTGATAGAATTTGTGTCAAGATTGATCTATCACAAAAGTTGTTACCCGGTGTTTGGATCAACGGCATCCACGGCAGATTTTTCCAACGGGTAGAATACGAGGGACTTATAAATTTCTATTTTGATTGTGGCTTGATTGGCCATGCAAAAGGGAGTTGCCTACCCAACAAATCGGCTAAAGCTCTGTCCCCAACTGGGAGTCGGACAGCCCAGCCCGTCCAAGACCAGCATGTTGTGCAGCCGGCGGCCGGTCCCTCAGCAGACCCGAGACATCTACCTCAGCACAATCCCGCCGGCCAGGAGGTGCAAACGACTGATTCTCTTGGAGATTGGAACTTGGTGACTAGGAGAAGAAGGAACAAACCGAAAGCCCACATGGAGCAGCCTACTAAGGGCGGTAAGGGGGGGTCTGAAATGCCTAGACCACCCCAACCTGCTCAGGGTAACAGTCAGCGGATGGAGGAGATCTCAAATAGAATTGTGAATTCCACTTGCCCCCCTCCTCAAGATGAAAGAGTTGTGTTCAATGTGGAACGACCAAAGCGTGATGATCCATCCTCCAGTATCAATCTTATGAAGAGAAAACTCAAGGCACCTAAAACTTTCTTGGAGAAACAGCTCCTGCAGCTTGGACCTATTACCTCGCTTCCTAGGAAAAGGAGGAAGAATTTACAAGATGACATGGGCGGGGACTTTGTCCCCTTTGAGGATCAATGAGTCTCTACCCTTTTGTATGTCCTAAGGTGATATGGAAGCTCACACCACTGCTGAAGCAATGGGATATATCTCAGTCCCCGGGCTGTTTTAACCCTTTATTAGGTATCTCCCCCCTTTGGGGTGGTTCCCTGAGCACTCAAGTTACTCTTTGGGCATACCTTTGGGGTAAGCCTCCTTGGGAATCAAAGGGGCTTTTCCTCTCCTTTTTTCTTTCTTTCTTTTTGGGTGTCAAACTTGTATGGATGTTCTTAGTGTTCCAGCTCTTCCCACTTTTGTTTTTTGTCAGGGAAGACATAGCTTTTAGTTTTCATACCATGTATGCTCGTTTAGTTTATCTTTATTAATGCAATATGCAACTTTCAGCTCTCTCTCTCTCTCTCTCCCTCCCTCTCTCTTGCACTCCCTTGCTCTTTCTTGCTCTCTCTCTCTCTCTCACTCTCTCACTCTCTCCCTCTCTCTCCCTCTCTCTATCTCTATCTCTCTTGCACTAGCTTGCTCTTTCTCTAGCTCACTCCCTCTCTCTCTCTCCCTCTCACACTCTCCCCCTCCCACTCTCTCTCGCTTGCACTCCCCTGCACTTTCTTGCTCTATCTCTCTCTCTCTCTATCCTGCTCTATCTCTCTCCCATTCTCTCTCACTCTCTCTCTCCCTCTCCCTCTCCCTCTCTTGCACTCCCTTGATCTTTCTTGCTCTCTATCTCTCTCCCTCCCTCCCTCTCTCTCCCTCTCTCTCTCTATCTCTATCTCTCTCTCTCTCCCTCTCCCTCTCTCTTTATTGCTCTCTCCCTTGCTCTCTCTTGCTTTCTCTTGTTCTTTCTCTAGCTTGCCCTTTCTCTAGCTTGCTCTCTCTCTCTCTCTCTTGCACTCCCTTGCTCTTTCTTGCTCTCTTTCTCTCTCTCTCTCTCTCTCTCTCTTTTACACTCCCTTGCTCTTTCTTGCTTTTTCTCATTCTCTTTCTCATTCTCTCTCTCTCTCTCTCTCCCTCTCTCTCTCTCCCACTCTCTCCCTCTCTCTTTATCTCTATCTCTCTCTTGCTCTCTCCCTTGCCCTCTCTTGCTCTATCTTGCTCTCACTTTCTCTCTCTCCCTCTCTCCCTCCCGCCCTCCCTCTCTCTCTCTCTTACACTCCCTTGCACTTTCTTGCTCTCTTTCACTCTCTTGCTCTCTCTTGCTCTTTCTCTAGCTTGCTCTTTCTCTGGCTTGATCTCACTTACTCTCTCTCTCTCACTCTCTCTCTCCCTCTCTCCATCTCTCTCTCTGTCTTGCTCTTTCTCTTTTTATCTATCTCTTGCTCTTTCTCTCTCTTGCTCTCTCTCTGTCTGTCTCTCTCTCTCTATCTCTCTCTCTCTATCTCTCAATCTCTCCCTCTCCTTCTCTCTCTGTTGCTCTCTCCCTTGCTCTCTCTTGCTTTATGTTGTTCTTTCTCTAGCTTGCTCTCACTTGCTCTCTCTCTCTCTCCCTCTCTCTCTCTTGCACTCCCTTGCTCTTTCTTGCTCTCTCTCTCTCTCCCCATCTCTCTCCCTCTCTCTCCCACTCCTCTCTCCCTCTCTCTCTCTCTCTCTCTTTTGCACTCCCTTGCTCTTTCTTGCTCTCTCTCTCTCTCTCTCTCTCTCTCTCTCTCTCTCTCTCTCTCTCTCTCTCTCTTCCTCTCCCCCTCTCTATCCCTCTCTCTCTCTCCCTCTCTCTCCCTCTCTCTTTATCTCTATCTCTCTTGCTCTCTCCCTTGCTCTCTCTTGCTCTAGCTTGCTCTTTCTCTAGCTTACTCCCTCTCTCTCTCCCCATCCCTCTCTCTCTAGCACTCCCTTGCTCTTTCTTGCTCTCTCACTCTCCTGCTCTATCTCTCTCCCTCTCTCTCTCCCTCTCTCTCTCTCTTGCTCTCTCCCTTACTCTCTCTTGCTCACTCTTGTTCTTTCTCTAGCTTATTCTCACTTGCTCTCTCTCTCTCTCTCACCCTCAAACTCTCACTCTCTCCCTCTCTATCTTTATCCCTCACTCTCTCTCTCTCTCCTTCTCTCTCTCCCTCCCTCTCTCCTCTCTCTCTCTCTCTATCTCTCTCTGTCTCCCCCCCTCTCTCTTGCACTTCCTTGCTATTTCTTGCTCTCTCTCTCTCTATCTTTCTCGCTCTCTCTTTCTCTCTCTCTCTTTCTCTCTCTCTCTCTACCTCTCTCTCCCTTGCTTTCTCTTGCTCTCTCTTGTTCTTTCTCTAGCTTGCTCTCACTTTCTCTCTCTCTCCCTCTCTCTCTATCTCTATCTCTCTCTTTCTCTTTCTTGTTCTCTCTATAGCTTGCTCTCTCTTGCTCTCTCTCTCTCTCTCTCTCTCTCTCTCTCTCTCTCTCTCTCTCTCTCTCTCTCTCCCCCTCTCTCTTGCACTCCATTGTTCTCTCTTGCTCTCTCTCTCCCACTCTCTCTCTCCCACTCTCTCTCTTGCACTCCCTTGCTCTTTCTTGCTCCATCTCTCTCACTATCTCTCCCTCTCTCCCTCTCTCTCTCTCTCTCCCTCGCACTCTCTATTCCTATCTCTCTCTATCTCTCTCTATATCTATCTATCTCTCTCTCTTTCTCTCTCTCTTGCTCTTTCTTGCTCTTTCTTGTTCTATATTATTTTTTCTCTAGCTTGCTCTTTCTTTAGCTTGATCTCACTTGATTTCTCTCTCTCTCTCTCAATCTATCCCTCTCTCTCCCTCGCTCTCTCTTGCACTCCCTTGCTCTTTCTTTCTTTCTCTCTCTCTCTCTCTCTCTCTCTCTCTCTCTATCTCTTTCTCTCTCCATCTCTCTCTCTTGCTCTCTCCCTTGCCCTCTCTTGCTCTAGCTTGCTCTCCTTGTTCTCTCTCACTATCTCCCTACCTCTCTCTCTCTCTCTTGCACTCCCTTGCTCTTTCTTGCTCTCTTTCTCTATCTCTCTCTCTATCCCTCTCTCTCTCACTCTCTCTCTCTCCCTCTCCCTCTCTTGCTCTCTCCCTTGCTCTCTCTTACTCTTTCTCTAGTTTGCTCTCACTTGCACACACACACACTCTCTCTCTTTCTCTCTCTCCCTCTCTCTCTCTCCCCCTCTCAATCTCTCTCTATCCCTCTCTCTCTCTCTATCTCTATCTCTCTTTTTCTCTCTCCATTGCTCTCTCTTGCTCTTTCTTGTTCTTTCTCTACCTTGCTCTAACTTGCTCTCTCTCTATCTCTCTCTCTCTCCCTTTCTCTCTCTTGCTCTCCCTTGCTCTTTCTTGCTCTCTCTCTCTCTCTCTCACTCACTCTCTCCCTCTCTCGCTCTCACTCTCTCCCTCTCTCTATCCCTCTCTATCACTCACTCACTCTCTCTCTATCTCTTTCTCTCTCACTCACTCACTCTCTCTCTCTATCTCTCTCTCTCCCTCTCTCTCTCTTGTTCTTTCTCTAGCTTGCTCTCACTTGATATCTCTCTCTCTCTCTCACTCTCTCTCTCTCCCTCCCTCTCTCTTGAACTCCCTTGCTCTTTCTCGCTCTCTCTCTCTATCTCTTACTCTCTCTCTCTTTCCCTATCTATCTCTCTCTCTTTCTCACCTTCTCTCTCTTGCTCTCTCCCTTGCTCTGCCTCTCTCTCTCTCTCTTACTCTCCATCTCTCGCTCTCTCTCTCAGTTTTTCTTTCTCTCTCTCTATCTCTCTCACTCTGACTCTCTCTCTCTCTCCCTCACTCTCCCTTGCTCTCTCTTACTCTGTCTTATTCTTTCTCTAGCTTGCTCTTTCCCTAGCTTGCTCTCACTTGCTCTCTCTCTCTCCCTCTCTCTCTCTCTCTTGCTCTCCCTTGCTCTTTCTTGTTCTCTCTCTCTATCTGTCTCTCTCTCTCTCTCCCTCGCTCTCTCACTCTTTCTCCCTCTCTCTCTCTCTCAATATCTTGCACTCCCTTGCCCTTTCTTGCTCTCTCTCTCTCTCCCCCCTCTCTCTCTCACTCCCTCTCTCCCCCTCTCAATCTGCCTCTCTCTCCCTCTCTCTCTCTATCTCTCTCTTGCTCTCTCCCTTGCTCTCTCTTGCTCTATCTTATTCTCTCTCTAGCTTACTCTCACTTGCTCTCTATCTCTCTCTCTCTCTCCCTCCCTCCCTCTCTCTCTCTTGCACTCCATTGCTCTTTCTTGCTCTCTCTCTCTCTCCCTCTCACTCTATCTCCCTATCTCTCTCTCCCTCTCCCTCTCTCTCTCCCTCTCCCTCTCTCTCTCTCCCTCTAACTCTCCCTCTCCCTCTCTCTCTCTCTCCCTCTCTCTCTTGCTCTCTCCCTTGCTCTCTCCTTCTCTCTCTTATTCTTTTTCTAGTTTGCTCTTTCTCTAGCTTGCACTCAATTGCTCTCTCTCTCTCTCACTCACTCCCTCTCTCTCTCTCCCTCTCCCTCTCTCTTGCACTCCTTGCTCTTTCTTGCTCTCTCTCTCTCTCTCTTTCTCTCTCTCTCTCCCTCTCTCTCTCACTCTCTCCCTCTCTCTCTCTATCCATCTCTCTCTCTCCCTCTCTCTCTCTATCCCTCTCCCTCTCTTGCCCTCTCTCTCTTTCTCACTCTCTTGTGCTCAATGACATTGAGAAGCTGTGTCGGAGCTTCCTCTAGGATAAAGATTCATCCCATCATGGCCTACACTATGCTTCTTGGGAAGAGGTGGATCGGCCAAGATGTAAGGGCGGGCTTGGCTTCCACGCTAGCATCCAGTGGATTGGATCTCTCCGGGCACGCATGGCTTGGAATGTCATTGGAAGTCGTCTGGGGATTCTGCAGCGATGTCTTAGCCACAAGTACGGGGATGATTTGGAGTTCTTCGACGCCTCGAGAGGGCTCTCGAGTGGTTGGAAGGTGATCTGTGATGGGGCCAGGAATCTGTGTAGAGCAATTCGCTGGAAGATTGGAAATGGGTAGAGCATTGATGTGTTGAATGATATTTGGCTTTAGAATAGAGCTATCTCTGAATGGCCCACGTTTTGTGATATCTCTGCGGTCGAAAATCTTAGAATTTTGGATTTCCTGCTTGAGAACAGCAGCTGGGACAAGCCGAAACTCCTTTCCGCTTTTAGGGAGCTGCTTGTGGACCATATATGGGAGTTACAGTTGAGAGGGAATATGGTCTCGGATTGTATGGAACTTCTTCGGAATCCCTTGAGATCTACTGAGTCGGACATGGTCTATAATAAGCTGTTTGAGGAGGAGGATGATCCCAATAGCACGATTTTGAAACTTGGTTTGCGTCCACGTGTGCGACTATTCTGGTGGAGGGTTTACATGGACAAGCTCCCTACTAATGCTTGGCTGTGCGGTCGCAAGTTGCAGACTTACCCCATGTGCCCTCTTGGCTGCAATGCGACCGAGGATATTATTGATCACATTACCACTCGCTACATATGCTTGGCGGATATTCTAGATGTTTTGGCTAGTTGGGACTTCCTGTGCCCCGGTTTCCTTCCCTTTATGTGTTTCAGGATGCTTTAGCACGGAGCAGGGACTCGTATGATGATTGGCGGCGAATATACTGTGTGGCGGTTCATGTGTGCTAGTGCAATAGGAATTCTTATAAGCATGGCATGGGGTCCCTTCCCCCCAAGATGTTGGTTGCTAATGTTCTTGTGGTGCTCAACCAAGATTGGTTTTCTCTTCCCCTGGAGCAACGGCATGTCTTTCAATCTAATGGATTGTTATCGTCTTCCTCGTGGAGTCCCCCCCCCCCTTTCAGGCTGGTTGAAGATCAATTTGGATGGGGTTCTCAGCAATTCCAATCTTGATGGAATTGGTATTGTTATTCGGGATGACAAGGGGCTTCTTGTTGCCGCGGCAGGATGGGAGATCAAGCACTGGAACAGCACTCAAGTGGAGCTGTTGGCCTTTAGGTATATTCATCGGCTTGTGCTTGATTGAATGTTTGAGGTGGACGGTGTGATTGTTGAGGGGGATAACGCCAACACTATACAATTTATGATGGGTTACATGGACAGGGAGCGTTGGAAGCTTCTGGATAGGGATTGTGCTGATATGGATTAGATTATGCATTTCGTAGAGTTTTGTTCATACATACTTCCCGCCGGTTCAACAAAGCGACTCATTTTTGTGCTCAGTGGGCTACCCAGGGTTCTTTTTTTTGGGATAGGGGGGATAGATACTTTCATTGTATTCTTCGAGGTTTTTTTAATATCCTTGAGGAGGATAGTTTTTCTTTTTTGGCCAATAGGCCGGGTAGCCCTTAGTTTTCCTGTTGCCCTTTTTTGTCGGTTTGAAATGCCGTTGATTTTTTTTTAGATGAATACAAATGCAAAAGTTCAGCTCTCTCTCCCTCTCTATCTCTCTCTCTCTGTCTCACTCTCTCACTCTCTCCCTCTCTCTCTCTCCCTCCCTCTCTCTCTTTCACCCTCCCTCTCTCTCTCTCCTCCCTCTCTCTTGCACTCCCTTGCTCTTTCTTGCTTTCTCTCTCTCTCTCGTTCGCTCGCTCTCTCTCCCTCTCTCTCTCTGTCTCTCTCCCTCTCTCTCCTTTTCTCTCTCCCTTGCTCTCTCTTGCTCTCTCTTGTTCTTTCTCTAGCTAGCTCTCTCTCTAGCTTGCGCTCACAGTCTCTCTCTCTCTCTCTCTCTCTCTCCCTCTCTCCCTCTCCCTATCTCTCTACCTCTCTCTCTCTCTCTCTCCCTCTCACTTGCTCTCTCTCCTTCTCTCTCTCTCTATCTATCTACCACTCTCTCTATCTATCTATCTCTCTCTCCCTCTCTCTCTCTCTTGCTCTCTCCCTTGCTCTCTCTTGCTCTTTCTTGTTCTTTCTCTAGCTTTCTCTCACTTGCTCTCTCTCTCTCTCACTCTCTCCCTCTCTCTCTCTCCCTCTCCCTCCCTCTCTGTTTCTCTCTCACTCTCTCTCTCCCTCTCTCTTGCACTCCCTTGCTCTTTCTTGCTCTCTCTCTCTTTCTCTCTCTCTCACTCTCTATCTCTCTCTCACACTCTCTCCCACTCTCTCTCCATCTCTCTCTCTCCCTCTCTCTCTATCCCTCTCCCTCTCTTGCTATCTCTCTCTCAGTCTCTCGACTTCTTTCTTTGTCTCTCTCTCTATCTTGCACTCCCATGACCTTTCTTACTTTCTTTCTCTCTCTCCCTCCCTCGCACTCTCTAATTCTCTCTCTCTATCTCTCTCTATCTCTATCTATCTCTCTCTCTCTTTCTCTCTCTCTTGCTCTTTCTTGTTCTCTATTCTTTTTTCTCTAGCTTGCTCTTTCTCTAGCTTGCTCTCACTTGATATCTCTCTCTCTCTCTCTCTCTCTCTCTCAATCTATCCCTCTCTCTCTTGCACTCCCTTGCTCTTTCTTTCTTTCTCTCTCTATCTCTATCTCTCTCTTTCTCTCTCTCTCTCTCTTGCTCTCTCCCTTGCCCTCTCTTGCTCTAGCTTGCTGTCCTTGCTCTCTCTCTCTCCCTCCCTCACTCTCTCTCTTGCACTCCCTTGCTCTTTCTTGCTCTCTTTCTCTCTCTCTCTACCGCTCTCTCTCTCTCTCTCTCTCGCTCTCTCTCTCTCCCTCTATCTCTCTCTCCCACTCTCTCTCTCTCTCCCTCTCCCTCTCTTGCTCTCTCTTGCTCTCTCTAATTCTTTCTCTAGCTTGCTCTTTCTCTAGTTTGCCCTCACTTGCACACACACACACTCTCTCTCTCCCTCACTCTTTCCCTCTCTCTCTCCCCCTCTCAATCTCTCTCTCTCCCTCTCTCTCTCTATCTCTCTCTTGCTCTCTCCC
>NW_021320171.1:66264-68764 GCF_001605985.2 Dendrobium catenatum
CTCTCTCCCTCTCTCTCTCTCCCTCTTTCTCTCTCTCTGTTGCTCTCTCCCTTGCTCTCTCTTGCTTTCTCTTGTTCTTTCTCTAGCTTGCTCTTTCTCTAGCTTGCTCTCACTTGCTCTCTCTCTCTCTCTCTCTCTCTCCCTCCCTCTCTCCCTCTTACACTCCCTTGCTCTTTCTTGCTCTCTCTCTCTTTCTCCCCCTCTCTCTCTCACTCTATCCCTCTCTCTCTTTTGCACTCCCTTGCTATTTCTTGCTTTCTCTCTCTCTCTCCCTCTCCCTCTCTATCTATCCCTCTCTCTCTCCCTCTTTCTCCCTCTCTCTCTATCTCTATCTCTCTTGCTCTCTCCCTTGCTCTGTCTTGCTCTAGCTTGCTCTTTCTCTAGCTTGCTCTATCTCTAGCTTACTCCCTCTCTCTCTCTCCCCCTCTCTCCTCTCCCCCTCCCTCTCTTTCTCTCTTCCACTCCCTTAATCCTTTTTGCTCTCTACCTCTCTCCCTCTCTCTCCTACTCTCTCTCTCCCTCTCTCCCTCTCACACTCTCTCTCTCCCTCTCTCTCTCTCCCTCCCTCTCTCTCTCTTTCTCTCTCCCTTACTCTCTCTTGCTCACTCTTGTTCTTTCTCTAGCTTGTTCTCACTTGCTCTCTCTCTCTCTCTCTCTCTCTCTCTCTCTCTCTCTCTCCCTCTCTCCCTCTCTCTCCTCTCTTTTTCCCCCTCTCTCTTGCACTCCCTTGCTCTTTCTTGCTCTCTCTCTCTCTCCCTCTCTCTCTCTCTCGCTCTCTCTCTCGCTCTCTCTTTCTCTCTCTCTTTATATCTCTCTCTCTCTCCCTCTCTCTCCCTTGCTCTCTCTTGTTCTTTCTCTAGCTTGCTCTCTCTCTCTCACACTTTCTCTCTCTCTCCCCCTCTCTCTCTCTATCTCTCTCTTGCTCTCTCCCATTCTCTCTCTTTCTCTTTCTTTCCCTTTCTTGTTCTTTCTGTAGCTTGCTCTCACTTGTTCTCTCTCTCTCTCTCTCCCTCTCTCTCTTGCACTCCCTTCCTCTTTCTTGCTCTCTCTCTCCCTCTTTCTCACTCTCCCACTCCCTCTCTTACACTCCCTTTCTCTTTCTTGCTCTCTCTCTCTATCTCTCCCTCTCTCCCCCTCTCTACCTCTCTCCCTTCCTCTCTCTCTCCCCCTCTCTCTATCTCTCTCTATCTCTATCTATCTCTTTCTCTCTTGCTCTCTCCCTTGCTCTTTCTTGCTCTTTCTTGTTCTCTATTCTTTTTTCTCCAGCTTGCTCTTTCTCTAGCTTGCTCTCACTTGAGATATCTCTCTCTCTCTCTCAATCTATCCCTCTCTCTCTCTCATTCTTGCACTCCCTTGCTCTTTCTTCCTTTCTCTCTCTCTACCTCTATCTCTCTCTCTCTCTCCCTCTCTCTCTCTCTTTCTCTCTCCCTTGCTCTCTCTTGCTCTCTCTTGTTCTTTCTCTTGCTTGCTCTCACTTGCTCTCTCGCTCTCTCTCTCCATCTCTCTCTCTCTTGCACTCCCTTGCTCTTTCTTGATCTCTCTCTTTCTCTCTCCCTCTCCCTCTCCCTCTCCCCCTCTCTCTCCCTCTCTCTTCTCTCTCTCCCTCTCCCTCTCTCTCTCTCTCTCTTTCTCTCTCTCTCCCCCATCTCTCTCTTGCTCTTTCCCTTGCTCTCTTTGCTCCATCTTTTTCTTTCTCTAGCTTGCTCTCTCTCTCTCTCTCAATCTACCTCTCTCTCCCCCTCTCTCTCTCTCTCTCTCCCTCTCTCTCTCCCTCTCCCTCTCCATCTCTCTCTATCTCTATCTCTCTATTGTTGTCTCCCTTGCTCTCTTTTGCTCTTTCTTATTCTTTCTCTAGCTTGCTCTCACTTGCTCTCTCTCTCTCTCTCCCCCTCTCTCTCTCTCACTTTGTCTCTCTCTCTCTCTCTCTTGCTTTCTCTCTCTCACTCTCTCCCTCTCTCTCTCTCTATCTCTCTCACTCTCTCTCTCCCTCTCTCTCTCCCTCTCTCGCTCTCTCTCCCTCTCTCTCTCTTGCTCTCTCCCTTGCTCTCTCCTTCTCTCTCTTGTTCTTTCTATAGCTTGCTCAATCTCTAGCTTGCTCTTACTTGCTCTCTCTCTATCTATTGCTCTTTTTCTCCCTCTCTCTCTCTTGCTCTCTCCTTTGCTCGCTCCCTTGCTCTCTCTCTCTCTCTCTCTCTCTCTCTCTCTCTCTCTCTCTCTCTTGCTCTCTCTTATTCTTTCTCTAGCTTGCTCTTTCTCTAATTTCACTTGCTCTCTCTCTCTCTCTCTCCCCCCTCTCTCTCCCTGGCTCTTTCTTTCTCTCTCTTATTCTTTCTCTAGCTTGCTCTCACTTGCTCTCTATCTCTCACACACACTCTCTCTCTCCCGCTCTCCCTCTCTCCCTCTCTCTCTCTATCTCCCACTCCCTCTCTCTCACTTCCTCTCTCCCTTGCTCTCACTTGCTCTCTATCTCCCTCTCTCTCCCTCTCTCTCTATCTCTATC
>NW_021320171.1:72441-77441 GCF_001605985.2 Dendrobium catenatum
CCCCGTTTCCGATCTTGCTGCCACGGCCAATCACCGTAAGTGTGCCTCATGCATCTTTGAAATAGGTTTTGGGGCTTATGAAGGAAATCCCACTCAATTTTGGCTCGCAGCGGTCCAACCCAGTTGTGACTAGCATGGAAACCAAGGCCACCCAGTCGCCTTGGTTTGGTGATATCATCCCACGCAGCGTAGTGCAGGCTCTTATGGGCCGTGTCTTTGTCCCATAGAAATCTACGACAGATCCTTTCCACCTCAGCGAGAACACCCCGAGGAACCAAGGTGTGAGAAATAGCATAAACCGAGAGAGGGATAAGCACTGAATTGATCATGGTAATTCTGCCAGCCAGGGATAAGTGATGAGTCCCCCAGGAGATCGTGAGTGCATGCACTTTCAGTAGAAGAGAGCTGAAATCAGCCTTCGTCAGCCTTCGCATTGCAAACTTGACACCGAGGTAGTCCATTTCCTCCACCTTGCGGAACCCAGCAAGCCTGGCCAAACAGATATTAGTTGACGAAGGCACGAGATGACTAAAAAGGATCGCCGATTTATTCTTGTTGATTCGTTGCCCCGTCCAGCCACAATAGTCCTCCAGAATGGTTATAAACTTTCTGACAATGGCATCTTTCACACCTGCAAAAAATAACACATCATCAGCGTAAAGGAGGTGGGACACAAGAGGTCCCCCCGGCCGGATTTGAACCCCCAGTTCCCGATAGTTTTGGTGAAAGTGCAGCGAGAGAAGCTCCGAGCAAAGAATAAACAGATACGGTGAGAGCGGGCACCCCTACTGGAACCCACAGCTAGCTGTAATCCCCTCCGAAAGTGTCCCATTGACCAGAATAGAAAAGCGAGGCGTGGTGACACAGTTCAGCACCCAGGTACGAAAGCTCAGAGGAAAGCCCATTTTCAATAGCACCAGCTCCAGAGTTCTCCAATTCATCTTGTCATAGGCCTGCTCCATATTCACCTTCATAGCCATCCAACCCTTGGACGATTTGGACACCTTGAACTTGTTCACAATCTTCTGCCCCAAAAGGTAGTGATCGAAGATCGAGCGACCATGAACAAACGCCGCCTGCTCCTCAAATATAAGGTTGGGTAGAAGTCCTTTGATTCGGGAAACCAGAATCTTCGCAATAATCTTATAGATAGTTTGGCATAAGCTGATAGGTCTGAATTTGGAAGGATGGGTTGGTTTGTCAACTTTCGGCAGAAGGACAACAATCATCTCCTTCCAAGTCGGCTCCATATGCCCAGTCGTGAAGAATTCTAAGCATGGCGCCGTAACTTGCTCGCCCACAATGTCCCAGAAAGCCTTCAGGAATGAAGCCGTCACGCCATCCCTTCCTGGAGCACAATTTGGCCCCATGGACTTGACAGCAAGCCAAATTTCAACCCGGGTAATCACCCTGTCAAGGTGCACAACGAACTGCTCCATATTCACCAACCGGGATTCCAAAGAAGGCCATCCCGTCTCAATAATAGGAGTGCTATTCCATTTTTGGGCAAAGAAATCATGAATCACTCGCAAGATATCCGCCTGCTCCATAGCAGTCTGACCGTTCGGAAGGTTCAGGTGCTAAATTTGGTTCGATCGCCGCCTTGCAGAGGCCATGGAATGAAAGAAACGGGTGTTCCCATCCCCCTCCTCAATCCACCGCACCTTCGCGTGCTGCCCCCACCACATCGAAATTCTATACAGAGTAGCCTTTAATAACTGCACCTTATATCTCAAAGTCTCGGCTTGGGTCTCAGATAGTCCAGACGGAGAGCATTCACTCTCCTGGAGAATACCAATCTCCCCGTCAAGATCATCCTTCAACTGATTTAACATCTTGATCTTGTTCCTGCTCCAGAAGAAAAGAGCCCTTAAGGATCGTTTACATTTCTTTTGTAGCTTGAATGCCTCCGATCCCATATCATGCAACTTCCATTTCTCCGAAACAATTTGCCAAGCTCTCGGAAAGGTAGCCCACACATCCTCGAACTTGATCCAATGCGTGTAATTCCTATTACCACCCTCCAGCACAGAGCAAAGAATGGGGCAGTGATCCGACACAATCCTTGTTAAATGAAGCACCTTCAGCCCCTAATAATTGTCCAACAAAGCCGAGCTGACCAAGAACCTATCCAACCGACAATAGATCCGGCTCCTCGCATCCTTATTATTAGTCCAAGTGTTGGCCGGACCAGAGAAGCCCGGGACCACCAGGTCATTCGCAGCCATGAAGTCGCCCATATCACACGCCACTTGAGAATAGCTGAACGGCCTACCACCCTTCTTTTCTCTAGCCGCCGAATGCAGTTAAAATCCCCCCCAACCACAATCAGAACCTCCGCATTATGGTGGCTAGAGATGTCATCCCAGAGCTGTCTCCATACATACCTATCATTGTCCGCATAGACCATAGCAATCTCCCACACAAACGTGTTCGAAATACTAAGGGTCCCCATGATGCATTGATCAGATTAGAAGATCACCTCGAAAGAGCCAACCGAGCCCTTCCACATGACAAGTATGCCCCCTGCTATGCCCACCAACAGTTGATAGCAAAAATCCCAGCTCCTACCAACCAGTCTATCAATGTCCCGTCTAGAAAAATTTTCATCTTAGTCTCGAATAAACCAATGAAGCTGACTCCCCGTTCCCCAACTAGGTGCCATAAAAAATTACCCGTCTCCTTCTTACGGGCACCTCTACAGTTCCAGTAAAGAAGACTAAACATTATCCACCAAAGGGGAAGCGTCCCCGCCGCAGAAGACCTCTGAGAATACCTCTTGCCATTATTCTGCGAAATCACCTTCGATCCTTCCATTAGTCGACCGATCCATGACATTTAAGGCATGTGCCCTGGAAGGAGAAGTCGCCATAGTCCTCTACTCCTTATTCCGCTTGACTCCAGGTAGCTTTTGTAAGGGGCCATAATTCCCCAATTCCTTAGTTCTTTTGTCTTTGGCCTCCCTGGTCTTTCCATTTTTCACCTTAAGAGGATTAGATTTCAAACCTGAGAATCTCAACACCCTTGGGGCTAACATTTGGGCTGGGGAGGCTGAGCTGTTATGACGATTCTTCCGATACGCAATCGGTCCACTCACCACATCATGGGCAAGCCCATCCTCCCCTGTCCTGGCCTCCTCCATATTCAATTCTTGCGGTAACAGCACCTCCTTACTGCCCACTTCCATTTGCAAAGCTACTTCAGGTTTCCCCATAACCAGTTCCCCAGTGCCTGCCAGGCTAGATGAGGGAAAGCTGCTGTGTTCAATACTCATATCCATACTCCCCGAATGTTTGGTCACGTTCAGATTTTCCCCCACCATAGGATGAATCACTCAATTCGATAGCTTGCACTGTTCCACACCCTCCGCACTGGACGACTTCCCAACTTATCGTGGTGTCATGGTAGATTCCTTACCAGTCGAACTCCCCTCCCTCATCGGGTTCCCCTTGGGGACATTTCCATCCGCCACAACCTTCCAGGTTGTGCTATTGGTTGCTTTTCTGGGCATATTGAGTTGAGCATTGTTTACATCAGTGGGTTTTGCTCCGAATTTGGTCGGTCTAGATCGCCTTCTTCTGTTCACGATAGTCCATTCTCCTTGATCCACATTCCCCGTGCTGGAATCCCCGCCAATCGAGCCAGATGCATTAACCACGTTACCGTCATTCCCCCGATCCACCTCCATTTCTTTCAATTGGCCATTGGCAGTGGGCACCTCATGGCCCCATGCAGGATGAATCCACATAGCGGGAGGAACCGATTCCCTACAGCCCTCCGCCTTATGACCAACCTTCCCACATGCCTGGCAAATTAGAGGGATGCCCTCATATTCAACCGGTTGGAAAAATGCTCCTCCCAGCCCATTCGCCCACACTCCTTTAGGCAGCTTCTTAGAGAGGTCTAATTGGACACAAACACGAGCAAAGGCACATCGGTCCCACCTCTTAGTTTGTTTGTCCATGTATAACGGTTCCCCCACTCCAGCAGCCATCCTCACAAGATTGGCCTCATCCCAATATTCCAGTGGAAGATTAGGAAGGCGAATCCAAACAGGTGAAGAGAACTTCCTACCCTGTCTAGATCGAGCTCCAATAGTCCATTGTTCAACCCCAATAATCTGGCCGGCCACATACCAAGGCCCTCCCAGCATAACTTTATCCCTGGCATCAACATCCTCAAACCATCCAAGAAAGCAATCCGCTCCCAATGGCGTGACTTGGGACAATCCGAGGTGTCCCCACTTCCGTTGTAGTTCATTTTGTACAACCCAGAATGGCACTCGCCGCCCAAGCAGACTGCCAACCAGCGCCCGATCAAGTTTCTGAATATTCCCCCAGGCCTTATCCAGGTCCAAATTCACCATTCCATCCTCCCGCATGAAGGTCTTGACATCATCCTTCAGCCTAAGGGCAATTGGCGCAACCTTCTACCAAGCATTCACAGCATGTTTGGTCGTTTGGTTCAAATCCACAGCCGCCTTAGCTGAATTCCCCGTCAAGCCAATAGACGGGGAAACCTCTATGGCATTACCACAAGCACTTTGTGGGCAAACTGTAGTAATGCTAGTGGCGGAGCCCTACCCCATAGGCAATTTCCCACCAAGTTGCAATTCCATAGTTGCCTTCACCTCATAGCCCCCACCATGCTGGTTCCACAACCTTTCCAACCATTCGGTCACAAACCCAACTCTGCAATCCGGCTCCGGTTACCAAACTTGAACACAGGCATTTAAGGTTCAGGAACTGGGAAAGCAGACCTAGTTTCACTCCCACACCTCATCCCGCCAACGCCCAGATCAATCTCCTTAGATTTCCGGTCAGCAACCTCCCCTTCAACCTCCATGAGCTCCTCTTGAACAACGGGGACTCCCGAGTCCACCAGAGATTCCGGTCGAATGCTCCTATGAAAATCCTCCAGAAATTTCTCCACCTCAATACCACCCATGATCTCCATACCCATCGCCGACCCGGGAAGGCCTTGAATGCCTTCACAATGGT
>NW_021320171.1:82441-113182 GCF_001605985.2 Dendrobium catenatum
TTTACATTCTTGCAACTTTTATTATTTTGATGATTTCAAATATTATTATTTTATGTATAGATATCTCCTAACCCTTTTTGGAAGATTTGTTTTTGCTCTAGTGTGTACTAACATTTCAAGAAAATCAACTCCAAACTATGAAGACTTCAAATCAAATTCAGCATCCAATCATTTATAAATTAAAAGCTTTAAAAATATTTTTGAATTGAGAGGGAGTGATTGTAATTGAGTGAATATTCACAACACACACATATCGGGGAATAATTTTTGTGAACTGATCGTACGGGAAGAACATAGTTTGTACGGGACGATCATGTCAATTAACCCCTCAGAAGAGCAATGGATCGAACAGGTAGGGAGAAAATTTTTCTAAGTACAATTCGTCCGGACGAATTTAATATTCGTCCTGAGACGAACGCCTCTGGATTCTCACATTGCACTATTAGTCCAGACGAAATGCAAGGTTCATCTCTAGACGAGATTCTCTATTTAAAATCATCCAGGATGAAATTTACCCTTCATCCCTGGATGAAACTCTCTGTTTAAAATTGTCCAGGATGAAACTTGTTCGTCCCAGGATGAACCGAACCTACTTACCTCAGTTGGTTACATCCTGTAGGGATTTGGAAACTGACCTATGGAATACCGTTTCATACCGGACAAACCTAGTTCGTACGGGACGATGATCGTGTACGAACATAATTCATACCAATATACATTAGGATCGTTTCTGACACTTTAAGTAAAATCGTCTGGGACGATCCACGATCATATGGGATGATCTACTGCGTATAGAATTGAAAATTTACAGTTTTTCTTGTCTTTCCTATATATAGTACAAATTAGACTGTCACCAAATCTTTCTGGTCATTGATCTTCGTGCCTATTGAAAGAAGATTCAAGGAGAGAGTGAGAGAGAGCATTCAAAGAAGGATTTCTTCCACTAGAGTGTGAAGGATTTACTTGGTGTTCAAAGGTAAGATTTTCTACTTGTTATTTGAGATTACTTCACTCTTTTCTTTCTTCTTTCTAGATTTCTTGTGTGGAGATCTGTCAAGGAGATTGGGTTCTCTACCCACACTAGCAGTGTGAAAGGACGAAGGGTTCTCTTCCCACACTAGGAGAGTGTGAAAGGATGAAGGGTTCCTGCCCACACTAGGAGAGTGTAAATGGATAGACGGTTCTCTACCAATACTGGGGATAGTGTAAAAGGACGACGTTTCTCTGTTGCATTGGGTAGTGGTGGAAAGAGTGCTTGTAAAGGCTTCTCCACCTTACTGTGGGTGCAAAAAGAGAGACACTATTGATATTAGTGCAATACTTAGAGGGTGCCTCTGGGGAGTGGATGTAGGTCTGGTTTAGACTAGACCACTATAAATCTTGTGTAGTTTTTTTTTTTATTTTTTTTTCGCATTTTACTGTTTAAAAAGTTGTGGATGAAAATTTTTTTATAAAAATTGATTAAAATTTATTTTCGGTTCAACTCATCTAAAAAAGAGGGATAATTTTTAACTACCAATTCACCCCCCCCCCCTCTTGATAGATGTGGGACATTAACTTAGGTTTAACAACCTATTCACTAGACTCAATAAGTGGTATCATAGCGTTGTTTCAAAATCATAAGTTTAAATTACTTTTTGATTAATGTAGATGGATACATTTGGAAACTGAAACACACTTGAGGGTTACTCTATTACTAGACCTCCGCTGTTTGATAATATACCTTTTGATTTTTGGAAAACATGCATGTCTACTTTCTTACTATCACTTAATTATCATATGTGGATCTTAGTCCAAGAAGGATATACAAAACCAACTAGATTAGTTGATGGAGTTAGAGTTGAAACACTTTTTACAGACTGGACTGTAGAAGAACGTGACTTAGCACAACTAAACGCTAACTATTTGAATAGTTTCTTTTGTGCTTTAAAATCTGAAGACTGCATGCAGGTTTCCACTTGGAAAAGTAGAAAGGACATATGGGATAGACTTTGTATAACATATGAGGGGACTAATGAGGTTAAACAATCTAGACTTAATATCTTGTTGCATCATTATGAATTGTTTCGCATGAAACCTAATGAATCCATTTCTTATATGTACATAAGATTTACTCAAATAGTCACCTCTTTGCATGCACTTGGTAGGGAACTAACGAATGCTGAAATGGTTAATAAAATTCTTCATTGTTTACCTACTACTTATGATGCTAAAATTACTACAATTACAGAGTCTAAAGATTTAAACTTTTATTCAATTGACAATCTTCTTGGTTAACTTATTGCTTATCAGCAAGAAGTTAGCCAAAGAAAGATTGATGCATGTGAACCACGAAAGGAAAAGAACATAGCACTAAAAGTGGAAGAGTCTGAGAGTGAACACTCACAACCTAAGGATGAAGATGACATTGCATTAATGACTAGACAATTTAGAAGCTTTCTGAAGATGAAGCAGAAGAGATGCCAGCAATGGAACAGAGATAAATTTAATAGAAATAGCAAGTTTTCTAATGATGTGATTTGCTATGAATTCAGGAAACCTGGTCATATCAAGACTGATTGCCCAAAACTCAAAGTTACTCCTAGTAAGGAAAAGGTATAGGAGAAATCAACTGTAAAGAAGGGCAAGAAGAAGTTTCAAAGAGCTTTCTAGGCGGACTCAGCTTCAGATTCATCAGAGACTGAAAGGAAGAAGAAGTCACCAATCTTTGCTTGATGGCAGATAGTATTAATCAGTCAGATCAAGAAGTAAGTGACTTAACTTATGATGAATTATTTGAAGTTTCTGAACACATACATGATGCATATAAGAAAATGAAGAAAATACATGCTAGTCTAAGTAATTCTTGCTGAATTGAGCCGATCGTCCTGGCCGATACAAAATCGTCCAGGACGATGTATTTTGCATAAAAACTACTGCTTTAATGTGGATGCCCAATTATGGTTTCTACTTTTGTCAGATCGTCCAGGACGATATAAATATCGTCCCGGATGATGTTACCAAAAATAGAAATCTTTTAGGGCACAACAAAAAATCTTCCAAGTTACAAATCATTAGATGCCACACCAAATACAAGAAACTCAAGAAAGGAAAAAGATTACAAACTGACACAGACCTAATCTACCCAATCTTGAGCTGGTTCCAAATTGCATTCTAATCGTGTGGACCTGAAACGTTAGCACATAAGGCAATCGTAGAGAAATAAGGAATGTTTTTTATCATCAAAACCATTAACCATTGATCCACAACAATCTCCCCCTTTTTTATGATGGCAAACATTATAATTTAAATTTTCAAAAAAAGCAATTTCTCCTAATATCCTCCTCACTAGAATAAACCCATATAAAAAAATAGGGGAGATAAAAATATTTTTGTTGTTTTTTAATTTTTTGAAAATAAGATACAAACACGATAATCAGTACAGAAATTCAACAACACGTTCTCCCCCTTTGACATTATCAAAAAGAGAGGATGCACAAATAAAAACAAAATGACCAAAAGATAAAAACATTCCCTGATCTAGTGAAAAACAAATATTCTTAAAATTAGAAAGTTACCTGTTGGTTTTAATAAAAAACTTAGTAGAATTGGATTGAAAACGCATAGCCCAAAAAAGGTTAGAAATTCAGAGTTTGATAATCCCAACTCAAGTTCTTTTAATGGCTCAAAAACTTTTTAATCCAATATCCAAATCAAGGAATAAATGGAAAAAAGAAACATTAATTTTTCAAAACTCGTTTCATAAAACATATCTAATAGAATATCAATGCACGAATTACTGAATCAGGAACCAAGATTTTCAAGCACAAGTTTCGAACATATCAATGATTTTCTTAAGTTTTTAGTAGTATAAGAAAAAATAAACATATATTTTTTTGTGGGCTCATTTTATGCCCTTTATCACTTGAATGGCTCTTTGAGCATCTTTTGATTTTAATACACTTTGCATATTTTTTTTAATTTGGCGTCATTACGCATCTTTTGGTTTGGCATCATTGGCCAATTTTTTTTTAATTATTTTCAAAAAATATGCTTTCTTTCTTATATTTTCAAAACCAAAGTAAATCCAAATTATTGACAACACGAACAACTTGATTAAGAAAATTTTATGGTGGATTCAACAATCTTGCAAAAGATTCATATGCGATAAAAAAAATGTAGGGAGATAAAAAAAATCAGTTTCAAAATCCAATTTAAAATATGATGAAGATTTTGAATCAAAGTAAAAAAACCTCTTTAAGAAGAGAGAAAGAGAAATAAAATTATGAGTTTCCTTCCTCTGACCGTTTTAGATAAGTCAAACACAACTTACCAAAGATTTCAAGAAAAAATATGAAGTAGATTTCTCATTTTTTAGAAAAATGAATGTGTGTGTTGATCAGAGAAAAACTTCAACGAAAATAGAAATTTCAAAGAATAAGCAAAAAAAATACAAAATAAAAATGAAAAACATAAAAACAAAAACACAACATAAAAACACGAAAGGCTTTTAACCATTATCTCTCTCCTGGTCCGATGCTTCAGAAACTAAAGCTGTCCATAAGATGTTTTACATTTCATTATTTCCCCAGTTTAAATTTTGCTTTGTCTTTCCCTTTTCTTTTGTAGGAAGAATTCTTAAATTAGGGCACTGATTTTTCATATGTCCAAGTTTCCTGCATCGAAAGAAAATAACATTAGAAGAAATATGGACATCCTTACCACTTTTACCTTTATTCCACTTTTGCTTATACTTTGGTGAGCTTTGTGATTTGCTTGACAAGTCATTACATTCGTCACCAACTAAGCAATCTTTTTCCGTATCTTCAGTTTTTAAAACAATCGTTTCATCTGCATCCAAAAGTCTTTGACCCAAACCTTACTCGTAGGCAATGAGTGAGCAAATCAAATTATCAATAGAATAATCATTCAAATCTTTTGATTCATAAATAACAATAACTTTGGCATCAAACTTTTCAAGTAAACAATGAAGAATTTTATTAACTTTTTTAAAATTTGAAAACTCTTTTCCTAAGGCATGCAAAGATGTTATAATTTGAATGAACCTAGTATACATGTCTAAGATCGTCTCATAAGATTTCATGGAAAATAGTTCAAAATTATGCATTAACAAATTAAACTTGAATTGCTTGATTTCACTAGTTCCTTCGTATATGGTGTGTAGTTTATCCCAAACTTTCTTCCCAGTAGTGCACGTGGATACTAACATAAATCTTCAGAATTTAAAGCACAGAAAAAGCAATTTAAAGATTTTACATTCAATTGAGCGTCGATTCGTTCATCTTTATTCCATTGACTAAAAGGAATGTCAGTTTTACTTCCATCTAAAATACGTGACGGTGATGAATAACCAGTTAAAATCATATGCCACATGCGAAAATTAATCGATTGCAAGAAAATAGACATGCGAGTTTTCCAAAAATCAAATAACATATTTTCAAATAAAGAAGGTCTGATGATTGAATAACCTTCCACAATAGTACGATTAGCCATGGATCAAAATTCAAAAGCTTTTAAAAACTTATTTTATGACAACTTGCTCTGATACCACTTAAAAGTTAGTTAAGGATTTTAAGCCCTATAGAATTGGCCCAAGCTAACCAAGAGGGGGGTGAATTGGTATTTTAAAAATTCTTTTCACAAAGAAGTAAAAATCTCATTAACCAAAACCACACCATAAGAAAAATAAGCGTGAAAATTTAAAGTGCGGAAGAAAGAAATAAGAACATAGAAATTTATAGTGGTTTGGTCAAACCTTGACCTACGTCCACTCCTTGGAGGCACCCTCCAAGTATTGCACTAAAATCGTGACTCTCCTTTAGCACCCACAGCTAGGCAGAGAAGCCCTTACAAAATCACTTCCACCTTCCCCGATGCGGCGGAGTCGCCGGGTCCTTTGACACCAAGGAGATCTTCTTCTTTGGTGAACTTACCTCGAAACAAGCCTTGAATCCGATGGTACTAAGGTGCGAGTTCACCAGAGCAACCGTGTGGAATCCCCTCCACACTCCCTTGAGTTCCCCCCCCCCTCACAGGATCTTCTCCCTCTCAAACTCCACCCTTTCCTCTCTCCCTTTCAAGCTCTCTCTTCAAGTCTCCCCCACAAGAACGAAGCTCTAATGATTATCAAAGACACTTACAAAGTGTCATGTCATAGCTTAAATAGAAGAGCTAAAAATGAGCTCATTAATGCAAGTTGTCGACATTATCGTCCAGGACGATAGGCATATCGTCCTGGCCGATTAGTTCAAATATGAGGAAAATCATCCTGAATATCGCCCTGAAATGAAGTTGGATGATGTCTAATCATCCCGGACGATCTTGCGATCGGCCTAGACGAAATCCACATTAATTGCTTTCCAAAACTTCCTGAGAAATTTAGAAAAAATTGTTCATGATCGTCCTGGACGATATTTTATAGTCCAGGCCGATCCACCAGGACGATATCGAAAAATAAGAATTTCCTAAGTAGATATGGCGGCAGATTCTTGCTGAATTGAACCGATCGTCCTGGCCGATACAAAATCATCCAGGATGATGTGTTTTGCATAAAGACGGCTGCTTTAATGAGGATGTCCTAATTAGAGTTTCTACTTTTGTCAGATCGTCTAGGATGATATAAATATCATCCCGAACGATGTTACCAAAAATAAAAATCTTTTAGGACACAACAGAAAATCTTCCAAGTTACAAATCATTAGATGTCACACCAAATACAAAAGACTCAAGAAAGGAAGAAGATTACAAACTGACATAAACCTAGTCTACCCAATCTGAGCTGGTTCCAAATTGCAGTCTGATCGTATGGACCTGAAACATTAGCATATAAGGCAATCGTAGAGAGTGAATCATTTGAGAAATTTAAAAAAATTTTGACTTGAATTCAATGGAAATTAGGGTGTGAAATTATTTCTATACAAAGTTATTATGGAGGAGAATTTGAGAATGAGAGATTTGAAGATTTTTGTAAGGAAAAAGGAATTGATCATAACTTTTCTACACCTAGAACCCCTCAGCAGCATGGGGTAGTTGAAAGAAAAAACAGAATATTAATAGAAGTCGCCCGAGCAATGTTGGCAGAATACTCACTTCCTAAATATTTTTAGGCTGAGGCGGTTAGCACTGCATGTTATATTCTGAATAGGGTGAATATAAGATCTAAATTAAATAAAATACCCTACAAGTTGCTAAAAGGTAGAACACCTAATTTGTCACATTTGTATGTTTTTGGTTGCAAGGTGTTCATTCATAATAATGAAATATCTACCTTAGGAAAAATTTGATCCAAAATCAGATGAAGGAATTTTTGTTAGATACTCAAATGTTGGAAAATCTTATAGGGTATTCAATAAAAGAGCTTTGATTACTGAGGAGACCACACATGTTGTATTTGATGAATCTAGAATTTTGGAAGAGCCAAATGTTATTGAAGATGAGATTAAGGATAACTCCCAAAAGATTGATAGAATAAACTTGGAAGAAAATGTGGAAGAGAATTTGGAGATAGAAAACCCTTTGCCTAGAGATTTGAGATATTCTAAAAACCACCCAAGGGAATTGATTATAGGTGAACCTTGTGAGGGTGTTAGAACTAGGCGTTAATTAAACAAGGAAGTCAATCATTCACCCTTTATTTTAACTATAGAACCCACTAATATTGATCAAGCACTTTCTAATGAATTTTGGATATTGGCCATGCAAGAAGAGTTGAATTAATTTGTAAGAAATAAAGTTTGGGAATTAACTTCAAGGCCAAAAGATCAAAGTGTTGTTGGAACTAAGTGAGTATTCAAAAATAAAATGAATGACTCAGGAGTAGTCATTAGAAATAAGGATAGATTAGTTGTTAAGGGGTATAATCAGATTGAAGGAATTGATTTTGAAGAAACTTTTGCCCCTGTAGCTAGACTTGAAGTAATTAGGATTTTACTAGCCTTTGTCTGTTTTAAAGGATTCAAATTATATCAAATGGATATGAAAAGTGCCTTCTTAAATGGGGTAATTGAAGAAGATATTTTTGTAGAACAACCACCAAGTTTTGAAAATTCAAAATATCCAAATTATATTTTCAAATTGAAAAAGGCATTATATGGATTAAAGCCAGCACCTAGGGCTTGGTATGAGAGGTTGAGCACCTTCCTACTTGAAAGAACTTTTGAAAAAGGAAGTATGGATAAACCTCTCTTTTTGAAGAAATTTGGAAAGGATATACTCATTGTTCAAATTTATGTGGACGATATCATTTTTAGATATTCAAATAAAAATCTTTGTGATGACTTTTCTAAAATAATGAGTAGTGAATTTGAGATGAGTCTAATGGGAGACTTAAGTTACTTTCTAGGCTTTAGTATCAAGCAACTTGAGGAAGGAACATTTCTTAGCCAATCTAAATATGTTAAGGACATCCTCAAAAAAATATGAAATGGATAATGCTAAACCTGTTAGTACACCAATGAGTTCATCGGTTCAGTTGGATAAGGACCTTAAGGGAAAATCTGTTGATCAAAAGAAATTTAGAGGGATTATTGGATCTTTACTTTACTTCACTGCTAGCCGACCCGATATCACATTTAGTATTTGCTTGTGTGCTAGATTTCAATCAGATCTAAAAGAATCACATTTGACAGCAGTAAAAAGGATTTTAAGATATCTGTTAAGAACTCGGAACTTAGAAATTTGGTATCCTAAGTTTAACTCTTCATTTGAAATTATTGGTTATTCAGATTCTGACTTTGCAGGCTGTAGAGTGGATAGAAAAAGCACTTCTAAAATATGTCAATTCATTAGAATTTCATTAGTTTCATGGTCTAGTAGAAAATAAAATTCAGTGGCTCTATCTACTGCTGAAGCTGAATATATTGCCTTAGGAAGTTGTGTGGCACAAGTACTTTGGTTAAAACAACAGTTGATTGATTTAGGATAGTCTATAGGCACTATTCCTATTTATTGTGATAACACTAGTGCTATTTGCATTTCTAAAAATCTTATTCAACATTCAAGAATCAAACATATAGACATAATGCATCATTTCATAAAGGATTATGTGTCCAAAGGAGAAATTGAACTCACTCATGTTTCTACTAAAAATTAACTTGTAGACATTTTTACAAAATCATTAGCTTTTGATACTTTCAGTGCATTAAGAATAAGGCTTGGTATGATTGATTTGAATGCTTAAATAAAAATGTTTTCTGCAACATTGATATTTTTTTGTTAATGTTTTTGTATTTGTTATTTTGTTGTTGTTGTGTTTCTTAATTTTGAGTTGTGTGAATGATTTCATTTTATTTTGTTTTTTTTTTATCATCGTCCGGGACGAAATCGTTTCGTACGGGACAATTTGTGTAGTATGACAAACCGAGTGATTTTGAACCGTTTTAAGAGCAGTTTTAATGTAATTCATCAGTACGATCGTCACAATCGTCCGGGACGAAATCTTTTTCAAACGACAGGATGAGTGAATGAAGCAGTTGAATGGATAAGACAATTTTTAATATGAACTTTGTCCATACGAACCTTTGGTTTGTCCAGACGAACACATGTCGGTTCATAGCGGGGGATAGTTTTCACCTGCCATTAAAACGAATTGAATTTCTGATCGTCCGGACGAACACGTGTTCGTCTGTACTATTATTTTGGTCAAAAGCCTGTATGAAAGGATGCTTCGTAAGTTGTGTGTTTACGAAAAGTTGTTTCTTTTTTGACTCATTCGTTCATCCATATGAAATTTTTTTCGTTTGGGACAAATCTAATTCGTACCAGAGGAAAGAAATTTTGTCTGGAACGAACAGACCTTTTTCCATAAATTGATGACATTTTTTAACTGAACAGTCACTTTCACACATCTCTTTCAAACATTTCTTCTCTTAAGATCTTTCAATGGCAAGTTCTAGCAAGCGCCAAAAGTCTTTGACTAAGGGTCCACCAAGAAACACATCTGAAAATTTTCTTTCTAAAGCCAATGAAGAATCCTATGCTAGGTTTGTCTCCACGAAAATTACCCCATCTAGAGTACTCATATAGGAAGAATTAACTTTTAAGGTAATGCACTTATTTACCTCTACTCAATTTGGTTTAATCCTCACCTTAGTACCCTTCTACAACAAAGAAACCTTTCATTATTTTTTGGCAAATATGTCTTTCAACTCCGACCATTCTGTCATCAGTTCCATTATTTTTAAAAAGAAAATTGAAATCACCAAGGCTGACCTTGGTATCTTCCTAAACTTAAGGATTAAGAGCACACACCTTAACCTCCAAAAATTTTAATTGGACTGAAGTTAATCGAGTGATTAGAGGAGTAAACTTTAAGGATCATTTACCTAAGGTAGCAACTTTAGTTCGTGATTCCCGTATCATCCAGCATGTACTTAAAACTTTCATTATACTTAAAACTGGTGATAGAGTCAATATCACTCATCTTCTTTCTATTGTTACCTTCTTGATAATGACCAGACAACCTATAGATGAGGCCCAACTCCTAATTGGCTACATTTATGGCCTTTCTGAAATTGATCATGTTGATCATAAAAGAAAGAAGAACATAGCCTTAGGATATCTGATTGCCTATATTTTGGAAAAGAAGTATGATTTGTTTCATCCAGAATAAGATTTTGAAGAACTACTCTACCAACGATGCATCCTTTAGAGCAATCTTTAATAAGGAAGAGCCTAGCAAAACGCATGTTGTTCTGAGTGAAATAGAAGAAGAAGCTAAACCTACATCTGCTACTAAACCAAATTATCAAAATTTTATTCAAAGATTTGATAATTTAGAGGCTCATTTTGATCAAAGGTTTGATCAAATTAAAACTCATTTACAGCAGCAGGATATTCAATACAATCTAGATATGGGATTTATGCGTGATCAGATAAATAACATAAATACCAACATGCTTATGATGAGTAGTTACTTCAACTTCTTTGGTGCAACACCACCACCTCCTCCTCCAGATCAAGGTCCATCTGAATGATTGTTGTGTTTGTTCTGTGTTTCTTTGTAGTTCATGTGTTAAGTGATTTCTTTTAGATTGTTGTATTTTCCTTATTTTAGTTATGTTATTATTGATATCTAGAACTTAAAATTAAAATATCTTCATTTGATATTAATATATGTTCCAATGTTTTGTTGTTTAATTATTTTTAAAATGTGTGTTAGACTTTACGACATTCATTATTTTTTTAATGTTAATAGCACTTTAACCTAAATTGTAAATTAAAATTAATTTCATTAGAAAATCTAATCATTCTAAATTTAAGTGATGCTTATAACTTGATATTATTAGGATTTTTAATTGCATGTCTCTTATTTAGACTACATTATCTTTAATATCATTATTATAATTTAGATGTTCTCTTATTTTGTATTTCTCTTTTCAAATCATATTTATGCACTTAGAAAAATTTGAAATTTTATATTATTGATTTTGGAAAGAATTCAATTACTCTTGAAAATTGTACAAATGTACAAAAAATTGGTATCAAAAGAATTGTACAAAAAGTTTGCAATAAGAAAAAGAGGCACAAAATAAGCCCAAAGTAAAACGATGCACAAAAAATATGCCATAAAATTAAAAAAGATGCGCAAAGCGCCACATGTGGTAGTTATTTTTTTTCAGACTCTTTTAATCTTTTAATTCAAATTGATCTTATGTTCATTTATAATTGACATTGAAATTTGAAATATAAAATTTTTTATTCCTCCTTAGTGCAATAATTTTCTTTATCTTAATGTCTAAATTGACTCATGCCTTTGATAAATTCTTTTTATTATCTATGTTATATCACTTCTTAAATTATATGAAATTCTATGATTTCTCTAATGTTTTAATTTTATTTGTATACCTTATTTCAATCACTTTCAAGATTTAATTATCAAATGAATTTCATACTTCTACTTACATTTCAAGACTTCTTTTCTTCTTCTCTTTTTGCTGTTGTCAAAAAGGGGGAGAAATTGTTTGTTTATTTTGTTTGTTTTTTATAGTCCCTTTCCTTTATGTTTGCCATTATTGTAGTTATATGTTTTGTATGTTTCTTGTTTTGTATAAAATGTTTGAAAAATAAAAATTATGAATTTATGCCTCCTTATTTTTCATTTATTCATCAATTCAGGGGGTGTTTAGGAGTTTCTTAAAATTTAAAATCCTACAAACAATAATTATTTTTTCATCATCAAAAAGGGGGAGATTTTAAGAGAGTTGCTATTTGCATGTTTTACATTCTTGCAACTTGTATTATTTAGATGATTTCAAATATTATTGTTTATGTATAGATATCTCCTAACACTTTTTAGATGATTTATTTTTGCTCTAGTATGTACTAACATTTCAGGAAAATCAACTCCAAACTATGAAGACTTCAAATCAAATTCAGCATCCAATCATTTGTAAATTAAAAGCTTTAAAAATGTTTTTGAATTAAGAGGGAGTGATTATAATTGAGTGAATATTCACAACACACACATATGGGGGAATAATTTTTGGGAACTGATCATACGGGACGATCATGTCAATTAACCCATCGTAAGAGCAATGGATCGAACAGGCAGGGAGAAAATTTTTCTAAGTCATATTTGTCCGGACGAATTTAATATTCTTCCCTGGACGAATGCCTCTGGATTGTCACTTTGTACTGTTCGTCTAGACGAAATGCATGGTTCGTCTCTGGACGAGATTCTCTGTTTAAAATCATCCAGGATGAAATTTACCCTTCATCCCTTGATGAAACTCTCTGTTTAAAATCATCCAGGATGAAACTTGTTCATCCCAGGACGAACCAAACCGACTTACCTCAGTTGGTTACGTCCTGCAGGGATTTGGAAACCGACCTATGGAATAACCGTTTCGTACCGGACGACCTAGTTTGTACGAGACGATGATCATGTACGAACATAATTTGTACCAATGTACATTATGATCATTTTCGACACTTTAAGTAAAATCGTCTGGGATGATCCACGATCGTACGGGACGATCCACTACGTAAAAAATTGAAAATTTATAATATTGGGCAGTTTTTCTTGTCTTTCCTATATATAGTCTAAATTAAACTGCCACCAAATCTTTTTGGTCATTGATCTTCGTGCCTATTGAAAGAAGATTCAAGGAGAGAGAGTGAGAGAGAGCATTCAAAGAAGGATTTCTTCCACTGGAGCCTGAAGGCTTTACTTGGTGTTCAAATGTAAGATTTCCTACTTTTGATTTGACATTATGTCACTCTTTTCTTTCTTCTTTATAGATTTCTTGTGAGGAGATCTGTCAAGGAGATTGGGTTCTCTGCCCATACTAGGAGAGTGTGAAAGGACGAAGAGTTCTCTGCCCACATTAGGAGAGTGTGAAAGGATAAAGGGTTCTCTGCCCACACTAGGAGAGTGTAAAAGGACGGACAGTTCTCTGCCAACACTGGGGATAATGTAAAAGGATGACGATTCTCTGCCGCACCGGGTAGTGGTGGAATGAGTGTTTGTAAAGGCTTCTCCGGTGGGTGCAAAAGGAGAAACACTATTGGTATTAGTGAAATACTTAGAGGGTGCCTCTGGGAGTGGATGTAGGTCTGGTTTAGACCGAACCACTATAAATCTTATGTCATTTATTTTTATTTTTTTATATTTTCCACATTTTACTGTTTAAAATGTTGTGGTTAAAAAACTTTTTATAAAAATTTATTAAATTTTATTTTCAATTCAACTCATCTAAAAAAGATGGATAATTTTTAACTATCAATTCACCCCCCCCCCCTCTTGATAGCCGTGGGACATTAACTTAGGTTTAACAACCTATTCACTAGACTCAACACAAAGGGCATTGTCCGCCACTAAAATATCAAATCCTAAGGAAAGGAATAATCCTAACCTAAATAAAAAGAAAACTTGATTAAACTAGTATGGTGCCACGAAGGCCATTGTACACGACTAACATATATAATCCTATGAAAAGGAAGAATCCAAACAAAAAATAAGAGAAAACTGAATAAAACTAAGATGGTACCACAAAGGGCATTGTCCACCACTAGCACGTCTAGTCCTAAAAAAAGGAATAATACTTACCTAAAGAAAAAGAAAACTAGATTGAATTATGATGGTTCCATAAAGGGTATTATCCACCACTCAAATGTCTAATCCTATGGAAAGGAAGAATCTTAACCTAAATGAAAAGAAGCTGGATTAAAATAAGGGTGGTGCCACAATGGGCATTATCCTCCACTAGCACTTTTAATCCTTAGGAAAGGTAAAATCATAACTATAGGAATAGAAAACTGGATTAAACTAGGATGGTTCCACGAAGTGTGTCGTTATACCACTAGCACGTTTAATCCTACGAATATGAAGAATCTTAATAAAAAGGAAAAGAAAATGTGATTAAATAGAATGGTGCCACGAAGTGCATTATCCACCACTAGCATGTAATATCCTAAGGAAAGGAGGAATCCTAAAATAAAGGAAATAAAAATTGGATTAAACTAAGATGGTGCCACGAATGGTGTTGTCCACAACTATCGCGTCTAATCATAAAGAAATGAAAAATCCTAACCTAAAGGAAAAGAAAACTTGATTAAATTAGGATGGTGTCATGCATGGCATTATCTACCACTTGCACTTCTAATCTTTAATAAAGGAAGAATGCTAATCTAAAGGAAAAAAATTGAATTAAACTTAGATGGTGCAACGAAGGGCATTTTTCACCACAAAGCACGTTTAATTCTAAGGAAAGAAAGAATGTAAACCTAAAGAAAAAGAAAACTAGATTAAATTAGGATGGAGCTATGAAGGACATGGTTCACCACAAGTATGTCTAATCCTAAGGAAAGAAAGAATACTTTCCTAAAGGATAAAATACTGGATTAAATTAGGATTGTGCCACAAAGGGCATTATTCACCCTTAGCTTGTCTAATCCTACAGAAATGAAGTATCCTAACCTTAAAAAAAAAAAGAAAACTAAAATAAACTATTATGGTGGCACGAAGGGAGTTATCCACCACTTGCTCGTCTAATGCTAAGAAACATAAGAATCCTAACCTAAATGAAAAGAAAATAGGATTAAACTAGCATGGTCTTATGAAGGGTGTTATACATAACGAGCACATCTAATTTTATGAAAAGGAAGAATCCTAATCTCGAGGAAAAGAATTTTGGCTTAAATTAGGTTTGTGTCATAGTGGTATTTTCCACCACTAGCATGTCTAATTCTAAGAAAAGGAAGAATCATATCCGTAAGGAAAAGATAACTAAATTAAAACAAGGATGGTGCCATAAAGGGCGTTATCTCCCACTAACACTTTTAATTCTAAGGAAAGAAGAATCCTAACCTAAAGGAAAAAAAATTAGATTCAACTAAGATAGTGTCACGAAGAGCGTTATCAAACTCTTGCTCATCTAATCCTAAGAAAAGCAAGAATCCAAACCTAAAAGAAAATAAAACTAGACTAAACTAGGATGGTTCCATGAAAGATATTGTCCACCATTAGCATGTCAAATTCTATAGAAAGAAAGAATCCTACCCTAAATGAAAAGAAAACTAGACTAAAGTAGTATGGTGGGTGTTGTACATGACTAGAATGACAAATCCTATGGAAAGGATGAATCATAACCTTAAAAAAATTGGATTAAACTAGGATGGTACCATGAAAGACATTGTCTATAACTAGCACGTCTAATCCTATGAAAAGGAAGAATTCTATCCAAAAGAAAAAGAACACTAGTTTTAAACTTAGATAGTGCCATGATGCACATTATCTACGACTAGCATATTTAATCCTAAGGAAAGGAAGAATCCTAACCTAAAGGAAAAGGAAACTGGATTAAAAAAAGTTTGGGGCAATGAAAGACTTTATCCACCTTTAGCACATCTAATCCTAAGGAAAGCAAAAATTCTAACCTAAAGAAAAAATATTTGATTAAACTAGAATGGTGCCTCGAAGGGTGTTATCCTCGACTAACGCGTCTAATCCTCATGAAAGGAAGAATCTTAACCTAAAGGAAAATAAAGTTGGATTAAGCAAGGATGCTGCCACTAAGGGCATTTTCCACCACAAGCACATCTAATCCTATGAAAAGGAAGAATCCAAATGTAATGGAAAAGAAAACTGGATTAAACTAGGATGTTGTCATTAATGGCATTATCCATTACTAGCAGATCTAATCTTAAGGAAAGGAAGAACCCTAACATTAAAAAAAAAATTGGATTAAACTAGTATGGTGCTATGAATGGCATTATCCACCACTAGCACATCTAATCTTAGGAAAGGAAGAATTCTAATCTAAATGAAAAGAAAACTGGATTAAACTGGCATGGTGCCATGAAAGGGCGTTGTGCACGACTAAAATGTCTAATCCTATGAAAAGGAAAAATCCTAACATAAAGGAAAAAAACATGGGTTAAACTATGATGATGCCATGAAGGGCATTGTCCACCACTAGTACGTCTAATCCTAAGAAAAGAAAGAAATATAACCTAAATTAAAAGAAAATTGGATTTAACTAGGATTGTGCCATGAAGGGCGTTATCCACCACTTGCTCGTCTAATCCTAAGAAAAGAAAGAATAATAACCTAATGGAAGAGAAAACTAGATTAAAACTAAGATGGTGCCACATAGAGCATTATCCATCACGAACACTTTTAAACATAAGGAAAGGTAAAATCCAAACCAAAGTAAAAAATGAAGAATCCTAACCAAAAGGAAAAGAAAATTGGATTAAGCTAGGATGGTGCCATGAAGGGCATTGTCCACCACTATCACATCAAATCCTATGGGAAGAATGAATCCTAATCTTAAGGAAAAGAAAATTGGATTAAAATAGGGTGGTGTATTCAAGGGCATTATCCACTAGAAGTACATGAAATCCTCAAGAAAGGAAGAATCCTAACCTAAAATAAATGAAAATTGGATTAAAGTAGGATGGTGGCATGAAGGGTATTGTCCACCCCTAGAACATCTAATCTGATGGAAAGGTAGAATCCTAACCTAAAGGAAAAAAAAAAAAACTAGAATAAACTATGATTGTTCCACGAAGGTCATTATACACCACTTGAACATCTAATCCTTAGGAAATGAAAAATGTTAACATAAATGAAAAGAACTAGTTTAAATTAAGATGGAGCCACGAAGGGCATTATCCAGCACTAGCACATATAATTCTAAGAAAAGATAGAATGCTATAACCTAAAGGGAAAAAAATTGATCTAAAAGTAGGATGGTTCTACGAAGGTTTTTAGGCACCACTAGCACGTCTAATCCTCAGGTAAGGAAAATCCTAACCTAAAGGAAAAAAAAAATTAGATTAAACTAGGATGGTGCCACGATGGGCATTATCCACAACAAGCACGTCTAATTCTAAAGAAATGAAGAATCCTAACCTAAGGGAAAAGAAAATTGGATTAAACGAAGATGGTGCCTCAAATGGTGTTATCCACCACTTGCACATCAAACCCTTAGGAAAGGAAGATTGCTAACCTAAATGAAAAGAAAACTAGATTAAATTAGGATGGTGCCACGAAGGGTGTTATTCACCACTAACCCATCTAATTCTATGAAAAGAAAGAATGCAAACCTAAAGGAAAAGAAAATTGAATTAAACTTGATGGTGCCACAAAGGGCATTATCCACCACTAACAAATCTAATCTTATAAAAAGGAAGAATCATAACCTAAATAAAAATAATATTTGATTAAACAAAGGATGGTGCTGCGAAGGTTGTTATCCACCACTAGTACGTCTAATCTTAAGAAAATGAGGAATTATAACCTAAAGTAAAATAAATCTAGCTTAAAAAAAGATGGTGCCACAAAAGGCGTCATACACCTCTAGCATGCCCAATCCTAAGGAAAGGAAAAATCATAACCTAAAGGAAAAAGAAAACATGATTAAACAAGGATAGTGCTACAAAAGGTATTATCCACCACTAGCATGTCTAATCATAAGGAAAGGAAGAATCCCAACCAAAAGGAAAATAAAGCTATATTAAACAAGTATCATGCCTCGAAGGCTATTGTACATGACTAGCATGTCTAATCCTACATAACGGAAGAATCCTAACCTAAAGAAAAAGAAAACTAGATTAAACTTGGATGGTGCCATGAAGGGGCATTTGTTGCGGATATGTTTTCATAGTTTATGACTTTGATGATAGAAAACACTCTTATTTCTCTACGATTACCTTATCTACTGACATTTCAGGTCCACACGATCAGACTGTAATTTGGAACCAGCTCAAGATTGGGTAGACTAGGTCTGAGTCAGTTTGTACCCTTTTTCCTTTCTTGAGTCTATTGTATTTGGTGTGGCTCCTGATGCTTTGTAACTTGGAAGATTTCTGACTGTTCCCTAGAGTTTACTATTTTTAGTAACATCATCCGTGACGATTTTATATCATCCTGGACGATCAATTCAAAAGAAGAAATCCTAATTAAGGCATCCTCATTAAAGCATCCGTCATTTTGCAAAACACATCATCCTGGATGATTTTGTATCGGCCAGGATGATAGGCTCAAAACAGAAAGAATCTACCGCCATATCTATTTAGGAATTACTTATTTTTGGACATCGTCCAGGTGGATCATCCAGGACTATAAATATCATCTAGGATGATCTAGTGCAATTTTTCCAAAATTTCTCTGGAATTTAAGGAAAGCTATTATGACTTGATTGCACGATCAAATCATCCTGGACGATCTCAAAATTGTCCAGGCCGATACGCTGGACGATTGGACATCAGACAGCTATTTTTCAGGGCGATCTTCAGGACGATAATCCACAATTTGTTTTGATCGTCTAGGATGATATATTATCGTCTGGGATGATATGAACCAACTTCTTCTGATCATCTCAAATCATCCCGACATATTGGGATTATTTTGCACTGATCGTACAAGATGATATTAGTATCGTCCTGGACGATAAAGTTGGCAACTTGTATTAATGAGCTCGTTTTGTGATCTTCTATTTAAGTTATGACATGACACTTGGTAAGTGTCTTTGGCAGCCATTGTAGCTTTGTTCTTTTGGGGGAAACTTGAAGAGAGAGCTTGAAAGGGAGTGAGGAAAGGGTAGAGTTTGAGAGAGAGAGAAGATCTTGTGAGGGGGGACTCAAGGGAGTGTGGAGGGGGTTCCACACAGTTGCTCCGGCAAGCTCGCACCTGAATATCGTCGGATACAAGTCTTGTCTAGAGGGAAGTTCACCAAAGAAGAAGATCTCTTTGGTGTCAAAGGACCCGGTGACTCCGCCGCACCGAGGAAGGGGGAAGTGATTTTGTAAGGGCTTCTCTGCCTAGCTATGGGGGCTAAAGGAGAGACACTTAGTTTAGTGCAATACTTGGAGGGTGCGTCCAAGGAGTGGACATAGGCCGAGGTTTGACCGAACCACTATAAATCTGGTGTGTTCTTTCTTTATTACTTTCGCATTTAATTTCTGTACTTTGGTTTTTATTGTGGTGATATTGGTTTTGATTTGTGTTTTGATTGAAAGATATTATTTACCAATCCACCTCTCTCTATTAATTAGCTTTGGGCCAGTTCATAGGGCCTAACATCCCTAACGAACTTTCAGCATTATCCCCCACTAGCACACCTAATACTAAGAAAAGGAAGAATCATAACTTGAAGGAAAAAAAGAAAATTAGATTAAACCTAGGATGGTGCCATAAATGGCGTCATAAACCATTAACACTTTTAATCCTAAGGAAAGGAAAAATTCCAATCTAAAGTAAAAGAAAATTTGATTAAACTAGGATGTTGCCACGAAGGGTATTATCCACCACTTCCGCATCTAATCCTTTGGAAAGAAAGAATCCTAACCAAAAGGAATTGAAAATTTGATTAAATCTAGTATCGAGCCAAGAAGGGCATTGTACACGACTATCACATCTAATCTTACAAAAAGAAAGAATCCTAACCTAAAGTAAAAGTAAACTTGTATTAAATTAGGATGGTGCCACGAAGGGCACCACTAATATGTCTAATCCTAAGAAAAGGAATAATCCAAACCTAAAGAAAAAGAAAGGTGGAGTAAACTAGGATGGGGCCATAAATGGTGTTATCCACCACCGGCACATATAATCCTAAGGAAAGGAAGAATCCTAACCTAAAGGAAAAGAAAATTGGATTAAACTATGATGGTGCCACAAAAGGCATTGTCCACCACTATCACATCTAATCCTATAGAAAGAAAGAATCTTAACCTTTAGGGAAAAAATTTGACTTAAATTAGGATGGTTCCTTGAAGGTTGTTATCCACTACTAGCACATCTAATCCTTAAGAAAGGAAGAATCCTAACCCAAATAAAAATAAAACTAGATTAAACTAGTATGGTTCCTCAAAGGGCATTATACATGACTAGCATGACAAGTCCTACATGAAGGAAGAATCCTAATCTAAAGGAAAAGAACACTTGTTTAAATTAGGATAGTGTCACGAAGGGTATTATCTCCCAATAGCATGCCTAATTCTAAGGAAATGAAGAATCATAATCTAAAGTAAAAAATAAAATTATATTGAAACTAGGATGGTTCCATGAAGGGCAATATCCAACACCGGTACATCTACTCCTTAGTAAAGGAAAATCCTAACCTAATGAAAAATAAAATATGATTAAATTAGAATGGTGCTATGAAGGGCGTTATCCTCCACTAGCACATCTAATCCTTATAAAAAGAGAATCATAACCTAATGGAAAAGAAAATTGGATTAAACTAGGATGGTGTCACAATGGGCATTATCCACCACTAGCATGTCTAAACCTAAGAAAAGGAAGAATCCTAACCAAAACAAAAAGAAAAATGGATTAAACTAGGATGGTGCCACGAAGGGCATTATCCACCACTAGCACATAAAATTCTAAGGCAAGATATAATGCTAACCTAAAAAAAAAAAGAAAATTGTATTAAAACTAGGGTGGTGCTATGAAGGTTTTAGGAACCATTAGCTTGTGTAATCCTGAGGTATGGAAAATCCTAACTTAATATAAAAGAAAACTGGATTAAACTAGAATGGTGTCACGAAGAGGATTATCCACCACTAGCACTTCTAATACTAAGGAATGAAAGAATCCTAAACTAAATGAAAAGAAAATGGGAATAAACTAGTATGGTTCCATGAATGGCGTTATATACGACTAGCACGTCTAATCTTACGAAAAGGAAAATTTCTAACCTAAAAAAAAATATTGGATTAAACTAAAATGGTGCCACAAAGTGCATTATCCATCACTAGCACGTCTAATCCTAAGGAAAGAAAGATTTTTAACCTAAATGAAATGAAAACTAGATTAAACTAGTATGATTCTACAAAGGGCGTTATACATGACTAGCACGTCTAGTCCTATAAAAGGAAGAATTCTAACCTAAAAGAAAAAATATTGGATTAAACTAGGAAGCTGTCACAAAGGACATTGTTCACCACTTGCATGTCTAATCATAAGAAAGAAAGAATCATATCTCAAAGGAAAAGATAACTAGATTAAAACTAGGATGTTGTCACGAATGGCGTTATCCCCCACTAGCACTTTTAATCCTAAGGAAAAGAAAAAATCCAAGCCTAAAAGAAAAAATTTGGATTAAATTAGGATAATGCCACGAAATTCATTATCTACCCCTAGCTTGTCTAATCATAAGAAAAGTAAGAATCCTAGAAGAAAATAAAATTGGATTAAACTAGGATGGTGCCACAAAGGACATTGCCCACCACTAATATGTCAAATCCTAAGGAAGAATCCTAACATAAATGAAATGAAAAATAGATTAAACTAGTATGGTGCTATGAAGGGCATTGTGCACGACTAACAAGTATAATCCTACGGAAAGAAAGAATCCAAACATAAAGGAAAAGAAAACTGAATTAAACTAGGATGGCACCACAAAGGAAATTGTCCACTACTAGCATGTCTAGTCCTAAGGAAAGGAATAATTCTAACCTAAAGGAAAAGAAAATTGGATTAAACTAGGATGGTGCCACAAAGGGCTTAATCCACCACTTGCACGTCTAATCATATGGAAAGGAATAATCCTAACCTAATGGAAAAGAAGATGGATTAAAATAAGGATGGTTCCACGAAAGGCGTTATCCACCACTAGCACTTTTAATCCTTAGGAAAGGTAAAATCCTAACCTATAAGAATAGAAAATTGTATTAAACAATGACGGTGCCACGAATGGTGTTATCCACCACTAACACATCTAATCCTATGTAAATTAAGAATCCTAACAAAAAGGAAAAGAAAAAGTGATTAAATTAGGATGGTGCTATGAAGGGTATTATCCACCACTAGCATGTCATATCATAAGGAAATGAAGAATCATAAAATAAAGAAAATGAAAACATAATTAAACTAATATGGTAGCACAAAGGGTGTTATCCATTACTAGCACGTCTAATCCTAAGCAAAGGAAAAATCTTAACTTAAAGATAAAGAAAATTGGATTAAATTATGATGGTGTCATGAATGGCGTTATCCACTACATGCACATCTAATTCTTAATAAAAAAAAGAATGCAAACCTAAACGAAAAGAAAATTGATTAAACTTGGATGGCACAATGAAGGGCATTATTCACCACAAGCACATCTAATTCTAAGGAAAGAAAGAATGCTAACCTAAAAGAAAAGAAAATTGGATTAAATTAGGATGGTGCTATGAAGGACGCAGTCTACCACTAGTATATTTAATTCTAAGGAAAGGAAGAATACTAACATAAAGGATAAAAATTAGATAAAATTATGATGGTGCCTCAAAGGGCATTATTCACCCCTAGCTCGAGTAATCCTACGAAAAAGAAGGATCCTAAAAAAAAAAAGAAAACTAAATTAAACTATTATAACGCAACGAAGAGCGTTATGCACCACTTTCTCATATAATACTAAGGAATGCAAGAATCCTAACCTAAATGAAAAGAAAACAGGTTTAAACTAGTATGGTGCTACGAAAGGCATTGCACACGACATACACGTCTAATCCTACGAAATAGAAGAATTTTAACCTAAAGGAAAAGAATTTTGGATCAAACTATGATGGTGCCATGAAGGTATTGTCCACCACTAGCATGTCTAATCCTAAGGAAAGGAAGAATCCTATCATAATGGAAAAGATAACTGGTTAAAACAAGGAAGGTGCCATGAAGGGTGTTATCCCCCACTAGCACTTTTAATCCTAAGGAAAAGAAAAATCCTAATCTAAAGGAAAAAAAATTAGATTAAATTAGGATAGTGCCACGAAGTGTGTTATCGAACTCTAGCTCATCTAATCCTAAGAAAAGTAAGAATTCAAACCTAAATGAAAAGAAAATTGGATTAAACTAGGATGGTTTCACGAAGGGCATTGTCTACCACTTGCATGTAAAATCTGATGGAAAGGAAGAATCTTACCATAAATGAAAATAATCCTAGATTAAACTAGTTTGGTGGGCATTCTACATGACTAGAATGTCTAATCCAATGGAAAGGATGAATCCTAACCTAAAGAAAAATTAGATTAAACTAGGATGGTGCCACGAAGGACATTGTCTACCACTAGCACGTATAATCATACGAAAAGTAAGAATTCTAACCTAAAGTAAAATAACACTAGTTTTAAACTTAGACAGTGCCACGAAGTGCGCTATCTATGACTAGGATGTTTAATACAAAAGAAAGGAAGAATTTGAACATAAAGGAGAAGGAAATTGAATTAAAAAAAGTTTGGGGCCACGAAGGGCTTTATCCACCTCTAGCACATCTAATCCTAAGGAAAGCATAAAATTCTAGCCTAAAGGAAAAGAAATTTGATTAAACCAGGATGGTCCCTCAAAGGGCATTATCCTCCACTAGCGCATCAAATCATCACGAATGGAAGAATCTTAACCTAAACGAAAACAAGACTGGATTAAGCAAGGATGATGCCACTAAGGGCATTTTCCACCACTAGCATATCTAATCCTAAGGAAAGGAGGAATCCTAATATAAAGAAAAAGAAAATTGGATTAAACTAGTATGGTGCTAGGAAAGGCATTGTTCATCACTAGCATATCTAATCCTTAAGAAAAGAAAAATTCAAACCTAAATGAAAAAAAAAACTACATTAAACTAGCATAGTTCCACGAAAAGGTATTGTGCATGAATAGAACGTCTAATTCTACGGGAAGGAAGAATCTTAACATAAAGGAAAAGAAAAATGGGTTAAACTGGGATGGTGTCATAAAGGGCATTTTCCACCATTAGGACATCTAATCCTAAGAAAGGAAGAAACATAACCTAAAGGAAAAAAAATGGATTAAGTTAGGATTGTGAACGAAAATCATTATCCACTGCCCAATCATGTAATCCTAAGGAAAGAAAGAATCATAATATAGTGGAAGAGAAAAGTAGATCAAAATTAGGATGGTTCCACAGAGGGCAATACCCACCACGAACACTTTTAATCCTAAGGAATGGTAAAATCCTAACCTAAGGGAAAAGAAAATTGGATTAAACTAAGATGGTGCCACAAATGGTGTTATCCACCACTTGCACATCAAATCCTTGGGAAAGGAAGATTGCTAACCTAAATGAAAAGAATACTATATTAAATTCAGATGTTGCCACGAAGGGCATTATTCACCACTAGCACATATAATTCTTAAGAAAGATAGAATGCTAACTTGAAAGAAAAGAAAATTATATTAAAATTAGGATAGTGCAATGAAGGTTTTTAGGCAAAACTAGTATATTCTAATCCTGAGGTAAGGAAAATCCTAACCTAAAGGGAAAAAAAAAAGAAAATTAGATTAAACTAGGATGATACCATGAAGAGCATTATCTACCCCTAGCACTTCTAATATTATTGAATGAAAGAATCCTAATTAAAATGAAAAGAAAACTAGATTAAACTAGTATGATTCCATGAATGATGTTATACACAACTATCATGTCTAATTATATAAAAAGGAAGAATCCTAACCTTATTGAAAAAAGGATATTGCATTAAACTAGGAAGGTGCCACAAAGGGCATTGTCCATCACTAACACATCTAATCCTAAGGAAAGAAAGATTTTTAACCTAAATGAAAAGAAAACTAGATTAAACTAGTATAATTCCACGAATGGCATTATACACCACTATTACGTCTAATCCAATGAAAAGGAAGAATCCTAGCCCAAAGGAAAAGAATATTGAATTAAACTTGGAAGTTGCCACAAAGGGCATTGTCCACCACTAGCACGTCAAATCCTAAGGAAAGAAAAATATAACTAGATTAAAACTAGGATGGTGCCACGAACAGTGTTATCCCCCACTAGCACCTTTAATCCTAAGGAAGAGAAAAATCCTAACCTAAAGGAAAAAAATTTGATTAAACTTGGATAGTGCCACGAAGCGTTTTATCCACCCCTTGCTTGTCTAATCATAAGGAAAGTAAGAATACTAACCTAGAGGAAAAGAAAATTAGATTAAACTAGGATAGTGCTAGAAAGGGCATTGTCCACCACTAACATGTCAAATCCTAAGGAAAGGAAGAATCCCAACCTAGATGAAAAGAAAACTAGATTAAACTAGAATGGTGCCATGAAGGGAATTTTATACGACTAACAGGTCTAATTCAATGGAAAGGAAGAAACCAAAACTAAAGCAAAAGAAAATTGAATAAAACTAGGATGGTAACATGAAGGGCGTTGTCCACCAGGACCACCACTAGCATGTGTAGTACTAAGGAAAGGAAAAATCTTAACCTAAAGGAAAAGAAAATTGGATAAAATTAGGATGGTGTCATAAAGGGCATTATCCAACACTAGCACAACATATCCTAAGGAAAGGAATAATCCTAAAAAAAAATATGGAAACTAGATTAAAATAAGATGGTGTCGTGAAGGGTGTTGTCCACTACTATCACATCTAATCCTAATGAAAGGAAAATTTCCAGTATGATGGAAAATAAAATTAGAGTAAACTAGGATTGGTGTCAAGAATGACATTATCCACCACATACATGTTTAATTCTTAGAAAAGGAAGAACGCTAAACTAAAGCAAAAGAAAACTGAATTAAACTTGGATGGTACAACTAAGGGCGTTATTCACCACTAGCACGTCTAATTATAAAGAAATAAAAGAATGCTAACCTAAAGGAAAAGAAAACGGTATTAAACTACAATGGTACCATTAAGGACGTGGTCCACCACTAATATGTATGATCCAAATAAAAGGAAGAATACTAACCTAAAAGGAAAATAAAATTGGATTAAATTAGGATGGTGCCACAAAATGCATTATACACCCCTAGCACGTCTTATCCTATGGAAAAGAAGAATTTTAACCTAAAGAAAAATAAAACTAGATTAAACTATTATGGTGCCACGAAGGGCGTTATCCACCACTTGCTCGTCTAATACTAAGGAATGAAAGAATATTAATCTAAATGAAAAAAAACTGGATTAAACTAGTATAGTGGTATGCAGGGCATTATATATGACTAGCAAGTCTAATCCTACAAAAAGAAAGAATCCTAACCTAGAGGAAAAGAATTTTGGATTAAACTAGAATAGTGCCAAGAAGGGCATTGTCCACCACTAGCACGTCTAATCTTAAGAAAAGAAAGAATCCTATGCTAAAAGAAATGATAACTGGATTATAAATAGGATGGTGTCATGAAGGGTGTTATCCCCCACTAACACTTTTAATCATAAGGAAAGAAAAATCTTAACCTGAAGGAAAAAAAAATATTAAACTAATATAGAGCCATGAAGCGCGTTATCAAACCCTGGTTCATCTAATCCTAAGAAAAGTAAGAATCCTAACCTAAAGGAAAATAAAAAGGAATTAAACTAGGATGGTTCTACAAAGGGCATTATCCACCACCAACATGTCAAATCCTATGGAAAGGAAGAATCCTACCTAAATGAAACTTGTATGGTGGGCATTATACACGACTAAAATATCTAATCCAACAAAACGATGAATCTTAATAAAAAAAATGGATTAAACTAGGATGTGTTGAGTTTAGTGAATAGGTTGTTAAACCTAAGTTAATGTCCCAAGGCTACCAAGAGGGGGGTGAATTGGTAGTTAAAAATTTTCCCTCTTTTGATAAATTTAACCAAAATTTAACTTTAATGAATTTTTTATAAAAAGTTTTTCAACCACAAATTTTTAAAATACAAAATTAAAAGCAGAAAATAAAAAGCAGTAAAATAAAAAGACACACGATTTATAGTGGTTCGGTCTAAACCATACCTACATCCACTCCCCAGAGGCAACCTCTGAGTATTGCACTAATACCAATAGTGTCTCTCCTTTTGCACCCACAGCAAGGCAGAGAAGCCTTTACAAACACTCTTTTCACCACTACCCGGTGCGGCAGAGAACTGTCGCCCTTTTACACTTTCCTTTGTGTTGGCAGAGAACCATCGTCCTTTTACACTCTCCTAGTTTGGGCAGAGAACCCTTTGTCTTTTCACACTCTCCTAGTGTGGGCAGAGAACTCTTCGTCTTTTCACACTCTCCTAGTGTGAGCAGAGAACCCTTCATCCTTTCACACTCTCCTAGTGTCGGCAGAGAACCGTCGTCATTTTACACTTTCTCTTATGTTGGCAGAGAACTGTCATCCTTTTACACTCTCCTAGTGTGGGCAGAGAACCCTTCGTCTTTTCACACTCTCCTAGTGTGGGCAGAGAACCCTTTGTCCTTTCACACTCTCCTAGTGTGGGCAGAGAATCCTTCATCTTTTCACACTCTCCTAGTGTGGGCAGAGAACCCTTCGTCCTTTCACACTCTCCTAGTGTGGGCAGAGACCCCTTCGTCTTTTCACACTCCCCTAGTGTTGGCAGAGAATCGAATCTCCTTGACAGATCTCTTCCCAAGAAATCTAGAAGGAAGAAAGAAAAAGAGTGAAGTAATCTAAAATCACAAGTAGGAAATCTTACCTTTGAACACAATGCAAAGCCTTCAAGCTCCAGTGGTAGAAATCCTTCTTTGACTGCTCTCTCTCACTCTCTCCTTTACTCTTCTTTCAATAGGCATGAAAATCAATGAGCAAAAAGATTGGGTGGCAGTATAATTTGAAATATATATACAAAAGACAAAAAAACTGCCCAAAAACCGCAAGTTTTCAATTCTGTACGTAGTGGATCGTCCCGTAAGATCGTGGATTGTCCTGGACGATTTGACTTAAAGTATCGGAAACGATCCTAATATATATTGGTAGGAACTATGTTCGTACACACTCATTGTCCCGTACGAATTATGTTCGTCCGGTATGAAACGGTTATTACATAGGTCGGTTCCCAAAATTCTACAGGACGTAACCAACTGACGTAAGTCAGTTCAGTTCATCCTGGGATGAACAGGTTTCATCATGGGACGATTTTATACAGAGCATTTCGTCCAGGGACTAAAATTAATTTCGTCCTGTACAATCGCATACAGAGAGTTTTGTCCAAGGATAAAAATTAATTTCATCCTATACGATCTCATACAGAGACCTTCGTTCCGGTACGAACCATAATTTTCATCTGGACGAATAGTGCAAGGTGAGAATCCAGAGATGTTCATCCCGGGATGAATATTAAATTCGTCCTGGACGATTAGGACTTAGAAAATTTTCTACTTGCCTGTTCGATACATTACTCTTTCGAGGGGTTAATTGACATGATCGTCCTGTACGAACCAGGTTCATCCCGTACGATCAGTTTACAAAAAGTGTTCCCCAATAGTGTGTGTTGTGATTTTTCACTCCAATAACTCCCTCTCATTTCAAAAACTTGTAATTTACAAATGAATAATTTGAAGTCTTCATCGCTTGGAGTTAATTTTCCTGAAATGTTAGTACACACTAGAGCAAAAAACAAATCCTCCAAAAAGGTGTTAGGAGATATATAAAATAATAATATTTGAAATCATCAAAACAATACAAGTTGCAAGAATGTAAAACATGCAAATAGCAACTCTCTCTACAATCTCTCCCTTTTGATGATGGCAAAACAATTATTGTTTGTAGATTCAAGTTCTAAGAATCTTCTAAACTCTCCCTGATTTGATGAACTCATGAAAATAAGGAGGCATTTGAATTACATAAAAAAAATTATTTTTCAAAATTTTTTATACAACACAAAATAACTCAAAAGATAAAACAAAGAAAACAATCAAATACTACGAAAATACACATACAAAAATTAAACACTACGAAAACATACGCAACACGAAAACATACGCAACAAACAATTTCTCCCCCTTTTTGACAACATCAAAAAGTGAAGAAGAAAAGAATGTTAGAAATGTAAGCAGAAGTATGAAATTCATTTGATATTTTAATTTTGAAAGTGATTGAAATAAGGTATGCAAATAAAATCAAAATATTAGAAAAACATAAGATTTCATATAATTTAAGAAGTGATATAACATAGAGAATAAAATGAATTATGCAAAGGCATGTGTCAATTAGACATAAATATAAAGAAAATCATTGCACTAAGGATGAATAAAAAATTTTATAATTCAAATTTCAATATAAGTTATAAATGAACATTAGATCAATTTGAATTAAGAGATTTAAAGAGTCTGGAAAGAAATAATTACCACATGTGGCGCTTTGCGCATCTTTTTCAATTTTTATGGCACATTTTTGTACATCTTTTTCAATATTTTTATGGCACATTTTTTGCATCTTTTACTTTGGGCTTATTTTGTGCCTCTTTTTATCATTGCAAATTTTTTGCACATTCTTTTTAATTTTTGTACATTTTTACAATTTTCAAGAGTAATTGAATTCTTTTCAAAATCAATAATTTAAAATTTCAAATTTTTCTAAGCGCATAAATACTAATTGAAAAGAGAAATACAAAATAAGAAAAATATTTAAATTGCAATAATAATATTAAAGATAATGTAGTCTAAATAAGAGACATGGAATTGAAAATTCTAATAATATCAAGTTATAAGCATCTCTTAAATTTAGAAAAAACTATATTTTCTAATGAAATTAATTTTAATTTACAAATTAAATAAAGCACTATTAAGATAAAAATAAAAAAGGAATGTCATAAAGTCAAACACACATTTCTAAAACATTAATCAACAAAACATTGAAAACATATATTGATATCAGATAAGGCTATTACAATTTGAAGTTTAAGATATCAATAGTAACACAACTAAGACAAGAACAAAACAACAAACTAAAGAAAATCACTAACACATAAACTACAATAAAACACAGAACAAACACTAAACAAACACTAAACAAATCATTCTGATGGACCCTGATCTGGAGGAGGAGGTGGTGCTGCACCAAAGAAGTTGAAGTAACTACTGATCGTGAACATGTTAGAATTAATGGCATTTATTTGTTCACGCATAAATCCCATATCCTGATTATGCTGAAAATCTTGCTGCTGCAAGTGAGTTTCAATTTGATCAAAATGAGCCTCTAAATTTTCAAATCTTTGAACCAAATCCTGATAATTTGGTTCAGCAGCATGTGAAGGTCCAGCTTCTTCTTCTGTTTCACTCAGAACTACATGAGTTCGGCTGGGCTCGTCCTTATTGAAGATAGCCCTAAAGGATGCGTCGTTGTAGTAGAGAGGTTCTTCAAAATCTTGTTCAGGATGAATTAAATTATACTTCTTTTCCAAAATATAAGCAATCAGATGTCCTAAGGCTATGTTCTTCTTTCTTTTATGATCAACATGACCAATTTCAGAGAGACCATAAATGTAGTCAATTAGGAGTTGGGCCTTATCTATAGGTTGTCTAGTCATAATCAAGTAGGTAACAATACAGAGAATGGGAGTGCTGTTGTCCGTATCACC
>NW_021320171.1:120432-216143 GCF_001605985.2 Dendrobium catenatum
TGGATCGTCCCGTACGATCGTGGATCGTCCTGGACGATTTTACTTAAAGTGTCGGAAATGATCCTAATGTATATCGGTACGAACTATGTTCGTACATGCTCATCGTCCCGTATGAACTATGTTCGTCCGGTACGAAAAGGTTATTACATAGGTCGGTTCCCAAAATTCTACAGGACGTAACCAACTGACGTAAGTCGATTCAGTTCATCCTGGGACGAACAGGTTTCATCCTGGGATGATTTTATACAGAGCGTTTCATCCAGGGATGAAAAATAATTTCATCCTGTACGATCGCATACAGAGAGTTTCATCCAGGGACGAAAATTAATTTCGTCCTATACGATCTCATACAGAGAGCTTCGTCCCGGTACGAACCATAATTTTCGTCTGGACTAACAGTGCAAGGTGAGAATCCAGAGACGTTCGTCCCGGGATAAATATTAAATTCGTTCTGGACGATTAGGACTTAGAAAATTTTTTACTTTCCTGTTCGATCCATTGCTCTTTCGAGGGGTTAATTTACATGATCGTCCAGTACAAACCAGGTTCGTCCCGTACGATCAGTTTACGAAAAGTGTTCCCCAAGAGTGTTTGTTGTGATTTTTTACTCAATTACAATCACTCCCTCTCATTTCAAAAACTTGTAATTTACAAATGAATAATTTGAATCTTCATCGCTTGGAGTTAATTTTCCTGAAATGTTAGTACACACTAGAGCAAAAAATAAATCTTCCAAAAAGGTGTTAGGAGATATATAAAACATTAATATTTGAAATCATCAAAATAATACAAGTTGCAAAAATGTAAAACATACAAATAGCAACTCTCTCTACAGGATGATGCCACGAAGGGCATTATCCACCACTAGCATGACTTATCCTATGGAAAGAAGAATTCTGACCTAAAGGAAAAGAATACTAGTTTTACACATGGATGGTACCACAAAGGGCATTATCTACCACTAGCATATTTAATCCTAAGGAAAATAAGAATCCTGGTCTAAAGGAAACTAAAATTAGATTAAAATATGTTTTGTGCCACAAAGGGCGTTATCCACCTCTAGCACATCTAATCCTAAAGAAAAAAAATTCTAACTAAAAGGAAAAGAAAATTTGATTAAACTAGGATGGTGCCTTGAAGGGTGTTATCCCCCACTAGTGCTTCTAATCCTAATGAATGGAATAATCCTTACCTAAAGGAAAAGAAGACTAAATTAAATAAGGATGTTGTCGCGAAGGGCATTTTCCACTACAAGCACATCTAATCTTATGAAAAGGAAGAATCCTAATGTAATGGAAAAGAAATTTGGATTAAACTAGGATGGTGTCACGAAGGGCATTATCACTCTTAGCACATCTAATCCTAAGGAAATGAAGATTCTTAACTTAAAAGAAAAAGAAAACTGCATTAAACTAACACATCTAATCTAAGGGAAATGAAGTTCTTTAAACTAAATGAAAAGAAAATTGGATTAAACTAATATGGTGCCACGAAGGGTGTTGTGCACAACTAGAATGACTAATCCTATGGAAAGGAAGATACCTAACCTAAAGGAAAAGAAAACTGGGATAAACTAGGATTGTGCCACGAAGGGCATTGTCCACCACTAGCACGTTTAATCCTAAGAAAATGAAGAAACCTAACCTAAAGGGAAAAAAAATTGGATTAAACTAGTATTGTGAGACAAATGGTGTTATCCACCACTCGCTAGTATAATCCTAAGGAAATGAAGAACCATAACCTAAAGGAAAACAAAACTTGATTAAACTGGTATGGTGCCTAGGAGGGCATTTTTCATTACTAGAATGTCTAATCCTAAGAAAAGGAAGAATCCTAACCTAAAGAAAAAGAAAACTGTCTTAAACTAAGATGATGCCACAAAGGATGTTGTCCACCACTAGTATGTTTAAACCTAAGAAAAGGAAGAATCCTAACCTATAGAAAAAGGAAACTAGATTAAACTAGCTTGGTGCCACGAAGGGCATTGTCCACCACCCCTACATGACTAACTCTAAGGAAAGAAAGAATACTAACCAAAGGAAAAAAATTGGATTAAATTAGGTTAGTGCCACGAAGGTCATTATTCACCATTAGCACTTCCAATCTTATGGAAATATAGAATCATATCCTAGGAAAGAAAACTTGAATAAACTAGTATGGCCCCACGAAGGATCTTTTTATGCATTTTATTTTCTTCTATTTATTTACCCTTGGTAATTTGAATTGATCTTAATAAAATACCAAGCAAGGACAACCAAATTAGAAGATTGAATAATGCAATTTCCATTTCTTCTGCCTTCTTAATATGCATTTCTTTTCAAAAAGAATATCATCTATGTTGGAAGAAGCATAAGGATCAGCATGCAATTATGCTTCAATTCTTACAACCACTTTCTAATATTGCTTGACCAATTGTTTGTCAAATATAATATAATAAAAAATAAAAAGAGTCGGGAGCTAAATTTTTTGCCAAAGATACCATATAAATAGTATTAGAAAATGATTTTGAAGACCACAAGTTGTATTATGAATTTACCATATTAACCTATATAGAGTTTATAATTTTCTTTGCACAAGAAGCAAAGGAAACTGTGCTACGAGGATACTATACATGGTTAAGCATGATACCAGTCTTAGCATTTCCTTCAACAAAGAGCTAAAGTATGTGTGTTTGCTTTCATTGTCTGCATTGGATATGGCCAAATCTTTTTTTCATAATTGATGGTAGTGAAATAGATTATATCCAGATTCATCAAAATTAAGAACAAATATAAGTTGTGTTGGGAAATAAGCAAAACCTAATGCTTAAACTAAGAGCGAAAAAGAACAAAGCAGAAAAAAAAAAGATCAATGCATAAAAATTGATATACTCATTGTAATCAATATTATATATTTTGCTGTGACTTAATTAAAAAGAATTAGAGTTTAATATTTATTATAAATCATAAAGACAGTAACGCTTTCATTTTAATTAAAGGAAAAAAAATCTAGGACAACAAAAAATACAATAAGATATCAAAAATATCGTTAATGAAATAACCTACAAATATTAAATAAATTTTGGGAGTTCTGTACCCCTTTCCAATCCCCATGATGAACTTATAATGAAGGTTGACCAATAGTTAAATTTTTTTATGTGTTTTCTTTGTAGGACAAAAATTAAGCTACATAAACTAAAAAATTGGACAAAAAAAAAACTACATAAGTATTTTTATGCACAAAAACAACAACATCAAGCCTTTACCCCTCTACGTGGGGTCATCTACATGAATTCTTTATCCCACATAAGCATGTTTATGTGAAAAAAATAAAAGAAACATTAGCCTTACAACTGAGTGATGAGAGCAAAAATGACTTTTAATATGATTGTATTTCAAATAAGACAAACAAAAATCTATCTTGAATGCATCATAGAATGATCACTTATTTAAATTATAAGTTTATATTGGATAATATATATCATAGGACCCACTAGTTTCTTTATTAGCCTTATAAAAAAGGTAGAAAGAATTGAATGAAAATTAACATATGTAGTTTTCAATAATGCCCTATATCCTAGACAACATACCTTTCAATTTATTGATCTGAAAATTCCTTGTTTCATAATTGTAAACCAATGCAGATATGATGGACAATAAGATCAAATGAATTTGTTTTAGAATTATATATGCAATTAGAAGTTAATGTAGAATCTGATAAATAAAGCCATTACTTTTCTTAAGCACTCAATTTTAGTTGACAATCTAAGGTTGCCAACACATGTTATTGCCTGAAAAGTATAACCTTTTAAAAATCTCTAAATTAGAGAGAGAGAGAGAGAGAGAGAGAGAGAGAGATTTAAGAGAATCAAAGGTTCCTAAGAGGAGATCTAAAAGAGGCACCTATAGAAAAGCCCCAAAATAAGCACTTAACAAGAATTGCCCACAAGAAAAAAACAAACGGTTTATATTAGACAATAACCATTTTCTTTTAATAACTATGAATAATAAATGGAGTAGAAGAGTCAATTTGTAAAATATATGAAAAAGGAAAAAGAATAGTTAGAATAAAAACTAAAATGACATAAACATCATGTGAAAGTGTAGACTTAAATGTGAAGCAGTAATGATAATGACATTACTTAATATTATTTAATAATTAAAGAAAAGATAATATGAGACACTAATACTAGAGCTAAAGGGTAAGAGTTCCTATGTGCATATGAGCAATCACGTCCAAAAAAATATGTAAAATAAACAACATTGAGCTCATAATGGAATAAGCATCTATTCAATAAAGTGTTGGATATAAAACGAAGATATGTACATAATTTAATAAAATGGGGAAAAATTCATGCTATTGCTCAATTAACCAACTTGCTCACTAGACAAGTGAGAAACACATGCATCAAAAGGCTTTCTCCATGTTAAATAGCCAAATGGGAAAGCTTAATAATAGTTATACTACTATTTCACAAGAATAATCAAACAATGCAAAGTTAAAAAATGTGTCTAGAATGTCTAAAATATTTAGGAGTGGAATAGATTAATGAATCAATAGGCAAAGTTGTCACGAACTAGCCCGGTGAGCTCGCATAGGTGAGACCGGAATGGATGGTCAGACGGTAGATCAAATTTTAATTTCATTAAAACTAACTCAATAAATTTAAAAGAGCCACTAAACTTCAAAATGTCTATAAACTAATATAGTAAATATAAATACCTTTCTTCAGGCGCTCCTCTCCTACGATATACATTTCCACCCATTCTACTCATTTTGATTTAAAGGAAATACAACTAAAAAATGTTAACAACTAACAATAAGTCAATGCTCAGTAAGTAAAATATGATTCTAAACTATAGTAATCAAGGAAAAATGAATAATATGCTAAATGTTTATTTCATTTAAAACATAACATAAATTGATTTCTTAATAGCATATCATTAATATAAACATAAATCATATATTCATATCCTTTCATAAATCATTATTTATATTTATATTAATATTCATAACTTTTCCATTTGGTATATATTACAACCGTCACAGTAGCCACCTTCTAGTACCATAAAGGTACTCCTTTACCATTTCCTTTTCCATATCTTTTACCATTTTAATGTGCATGATTACAGTGTCCCCAACTAGTACCATAAGGGGGTGAGCTCCATCAATTCAGTATGCACATATAAGCATTCAATATAACATTCATATCATAATCATATCATCTCAATAATATAAAGCCTTATCATATACCTTATATAGCAATATGGTGAATCAATTAATATGTAAAAATATGAAACAATGGAATCAATTGAAATGCAGTAAAATAAACTAAATTGCAATAACAATTTAATAAAATTTGAAATTATATAATTACCATAATAAAGAAGCATGTTTACTCACCTGAATGTTTCCAAGTTTTAATATTTTTGCGAAACCTCAAGCTTTGTTATAGAACCCAATACTCGTCTCAGCATAATTATAAAAAATCTTCAAATGTTCAAATAACATTAATAAGATCTTAAACCTTCAACTTAGAGTTCTCAATTCTAAAGTAATATCAATGGTTCCTATTCTTTTTATTATGTTCTAATATACTCCCAACATTTCTAAGGGTTGTCTTTCTCTCCCTCTCATTTAAAAGATAAAGCATATAACAATTCTAAAATCTCATATTTTGGTCTAATTACATTTTTAACTAAATTAACCTTTTTTCTGTAACCTTAATTAATTTAAAATAATTTGTATTCTTGGATTTAAAATAATTAGAAATTAGTAAAATATCATTTTATGAGAAAAACTCAATTTCTTCTCTTAAAAACCCTCTTAGGAACCTTAGGAACCACATTTATAAAAGCACTTTCAAAATTTCTAACTTTAGAGAAAAAATCTAATTTTTCCAGCTTAATACTTTTAACGAAAAACTTCATTTTCATGCATAAAAATATCTCCTAAACTTTCCTTAACATTCCTTCTAAGCTCCTCTAAGAATTTCTAAGTTTCTTCACAAACCCTAAAATTTTCTCCTCCGAAAATCTAAGAGGAAAAGAAGATTTATAGGTTTAGAAATGTACCTTAGACTTCGCTTGACTTCCCTCTTCGTTTTCTCTCAAAGCGCTTCGTTGGAAACCGCCACCCAAAGCCTCCCCGCCGCCTTGCCTGTCTGCTATTCCTTTCTCTCTCAATTTTGGGTTTTGACCGAACGAATCAATGGGGATCAAATTTCATTCAATCCCCTTAAGAGGGATGAGAGCTATTTTTAATTACATAATGACATAAATGTCCTCACATAAACCATATTTTCTTTAGTATTGAGGGTATTTTGGGTATTATTAGACTACAGAAATTTTTATTTCTCAAATTTAGAGAAATTAAATATAAGTTTTATATATCAATTAGCTCCAAATTTTGCATATAATGTTATAAAATTATTTTTGTTGAAATCCAACAACTTTGAATTTTTCACTTAAAACTCATCGGGCTGCATCGAAAAGCGTGCGAGGCCTAAAATGGCATTTTTTGAGTTTTACAAAAGGCACTGTGGATGATGTTTCTAATGAGCATGAGTGGAATAGATTAAAGGTTGAAGCTACATAGTGATTTGAAATGCATTATCATAAGGCTCTAAATTTAACAGGAACAAGCATCAAGAGATACACACCCTAACAATTCTCATAAAGGATGATTAGAAAGGTTCTGAGAAATAATTTTTTAACAACCATTGTGAATATAAATCATAAAATATAAATGATTATAATGGACTCCAAAAGATGAGTATCATTGCATTAATAAGATTATATTGTCAAAAGGGCAAAACAAGATCAACTAAAAAATTAGATAAAGCCTATGAAACAATATCTCCTATCAAAGCACAGCTCATCATCTTAATAAGTGTATATTCTAACTATTATTCTTAGACATGTAAAGCAAGGGAATAAATTATTCAATCTTAATTCTTATAACATGAAATAAACAAACAAGGCCAAAATGTTGAAACTCAGGCTCCCGAGTTTATGTTATTTATGATAACAAATATTATTGATTATATTTTTATTTCTCCTAGTATTTATAGTGCATATTTTTTTGTGTTTATACTAACATTTCAAGTACATCATGCACCAATCAATGAAGATTCCATGGCTCAAGTTTGGGAAAATAGGGTGTGTTGAAAGTGACTGTAATATTCATTTATTTTAATTTTGAGGGTCAAGGTTCCTCAAAAAAGAAACCTCTTAAGGTTAATTACATCCCAAGTGAGCCTAAGAACCCTCTTGATTATGGATTTAATGCTCATGCTCAAATTGAATAGAAGATATTAATGTTTAATGAGGTGAAAGCCAGAATGATTGAATGGTGAGGAAATGAGAACTAACCTACCAGGTAGGCATAACTCCCCTGGTAAGATCTCATGGTTTCATTGTCCCAAATTCATTGGTGTACTTTGTCTACTTAGTCAAATGATAACTAGAGAATCCCTACCAGCAACCATAGGACCTCATCCAAGGCTACCTCATAGACCAAGGGTGTGGACTAGGCTGGCATACTGGAATTACACTCCACTGTTGTATAAGGTAGTTACACATACAGGACTTATAGTATAGCGTGGTGGTACCTGCTGAGGCTGATAAGGCTAACAAGGCTTTAGGGCTTACGAGAAAGAAAGACTGTATTGTCTCCATGTGGTGGAGGCAACACCCAAAATGATGCTTATAATTCAACCATGTGTGACCTAGAATATCCAAAAATTTTAAAAAAATCCCATCAATGTGGTAGAAGAGATGAGACATATACAAACATCTCAATGTGCTAGAGAAGATGCTAAAATGAGTGGAATCTTCAATATCTCCTCAATGTGACAGAGGAGACATCCAAAGTATGGGACTTATAGCTCAATTTGTGTGATTGAACAAGCTTAGATGTCTCTTCAATGGGGTAGAGGAGATGTCAAAATGGGACTTTCAACTTACTTAGGTGACAACCTATGTTGCACGGATACTCCTATTTACGAGGCATGTTGTATCGGGCACACATCAGATATGGATATGCCTCCGATACGACACAGATACATGTCGGATACGGCTTTGCCATGTCCAATTAAAATGTTATTTAAATTTGACTGGATATGTGTGTCATATTAAAAAAAAAAAGAGCCACAATTTGCCCTATTCATTTCGGTTATTCACATTTGCGGCTTAAACATGTCGGCGAGCTAGGTTTTTCATTTTTGTACAGTGGTTAATCTTTTTCATTATTATCGAAGGAGCAGCTCGATGATGTGATCATAGAAGTGGATAGGATCCTTCATCGATGAAGAGGCTTGATGATGAAAGCATTAAAGCTGACAGGATCATCTTTTGTCGACAGAGCGACTCGACGACGCAATCAATGAAGGAAATGTGGGTAGTGAAGGTTTGTTATCTTTGTAAAGGTTTATTTTTTTCATTCTTCATCGACGGAGTGACTCAATATGAAAGTTCGTTAGGGATGTTAAGCCCTATAGAACTGGCCCAAGGCTAACCAAGAGGGGGGTGAATTGGTATTTTAAAAATCTTTAGGCAAAGCACAAATACAAACCAAATCACCACAAAGAAATAACGTGGGGAAGAAATAAATGCGGAAGCAGTAAAAACAGAACACAAGGGTTTATAGTGGTTCGATCAACTCGACCTATGTCTACTCCCAGAGGCGCCCTCCGAGTATTGCACTACAATCGTGACTCTCCTTTAGCCCCCACGGCTAGGCGGAGAAACCTTTACAAACACCTCTTTTTGCCACACCCGGTAAGGCAGAGAACCTTCCTCCTTTTGCTTCCTCCTGAAGCAGGAAGAGAACCTCGATCACTTGCTGGAACTTACCTCTCCCAACCCTTCCAAGGACAAGAGACTCAAGGGCAAAAGAAGTGGAACAACGCTTGGAGCAACCCTTATGAATCCCCTCACAAGCTCCCCTTCACAAGATCCTCTCTCTCTCTCTCCCCCTCTCTCTCTCTCTCCTTTAGGTTTTCTCAGATCATGATAGCAGCCAAGGATGTTCAAAAATGTTGAACAAGAGCTCTTAAATAGAAGAGCTTCAAAGTAGCTCATTAATTGCAAGTTGCCGATAATATCATCCAGGACGATATGGAAATCATCCTGGCCGATCAGTACAAATCTCAGAAGATCGGCCAGAGCATCGCCCTAAATGCAAAATGGACGATTGAAAATTGGCATGATCGTCCAGGATGATATCACGATTGTCCCTGCCGGTTAGTTCAAATCAGAGGAAAATTGTCCAAAGCATCGCCCTGAATGCAAGTTGTCTGATCCAGATCGTCCAGGAGTAACTAAGGTTTTTTGACTAAATCGTCCTAGTCGATCCTGCGATCGTCCAGGACGATGTGATCATATCAATCATCCTTAATTACTTCCTTATTGTCTGATCAATTAAGACATAATTTGTGAATATCGTCCAGGCCAATCCTAGATCGTTCTGGTCGATTACCAAAAATATAGAATATCTTAATTTTTTATGGCGGCAATTTCTTTCTATTTTGAGCCTATCATCCTGGCCGATACACGTATCATCCAGGCCGATTTGCTAATGATGGCAACCTTAATTAAGAACCCATGATTAGATTTTCTATTTTAAGCCCGATCGTCCAAACCGATGTAAATATCGTCCTGACTGATTTGAGTAAAAATAGAAATTCTAAGTCTCTCAAGTGTGTATGTGTGTATGGTTACTTTGCATTAGTCACACCAAAGATTACAATTGACTCAAGAAGGGAAAAAATAAAATTACATACTGATTCAACCCTAATCTACCCCATCTTGAGCTAATTCTATTTTTCGTCCGATCTTTGGGTCCTGAAAGGTCAATAGAGAAAAAAGCAAGATTTGTTTGCTATCATCAAAATCATAATCCAAAAATAGATTTGTAACAATCTCCCCCTTTTTGATGATGGCAAACACAAGTAGGAAAAACTCAATAAAAATAGCAGTTCATTAAAATTTCAAAGTTACAATCATCTATTTTTCCTACCACATCATACTCCCCCTTTTGTCATCACAAAAAGAGGGTCCTAGACACACATAACTAAAAAGGAAAAACACAATAGAAACTAAAATAAATTCAAGACAAATTATAGAAAATAGAAAACATAAAATAAAAACTAGAAAAATGAGGGATCATGATCATCAGATGGAGGTGGTGGAGGTGGCTGTTGAAAGTAGCCAGCTAGCGTAGTAAACTGGGCATTAAACCAGGCGATGTCCTGGTCATGCAGCTGCTGCTGGTGAGTAATATAGCTATCAAAACGGGCAAAGTCCTTTGTGCGGTGCTGCTCGTAGCGGGCCATGTCCTCAGAATATTGCTTCTCATGTGTAGCAACGTAAGCATCGAAATGGGTCTCCCAACGATCAAATCTCTCTACTAACTAGTCAAACTGTGAGTGTTGTCAAAGAGGAGTAGGATCAGGAACAGGAGCAGAAGCGGGAGACTCTTCCTCCTCAGCCCCCAAGGTTCCTCATCCCCTGGGTGGAGACAAGTTTTGTGAAGGGTATTGAAGGAACTATTTGAGTAGAAGAGAGTTGGGAGGTTGGGAGGAGCAAGATATTGAAGTTGATATTTAGTTTCATGGACATAGGCTATGAGGTATCCTAAAGCCAGATTGGGTTTCCTCTTATGACCTGGATCACGGATTGTGGTTAAATGATCAATATACCGAAAAAGTTAAGTTAGCAGTATTAAATTCTCTATGAGCCATAATGTAAAAAGTAGTCAGAGAAAGTAGATGAGTGATGTGGATTCAGTCCCCAGCTTTTAGAATAATGGAGATTCAAAGGACATGCTGAATTATCCTAGCATCTTTGACTAAAGAGCTAGTCTCTCCAACATGATATGGTACATTGGTCTGGCGAAAGAAATGATTTGCCGTGGACCAGTCAAAGTCAGGATCTGAGATGATTATATGCAGCTTATCCCTGCTGGTGGATAGTTGCAATAGTTCAACACAGTCCTGATATGTGATTTCGACCTGGCGTCGATTCACATAGGAGGTCAGGGCTATGAAAGTAGGATTTATGCGAAGATTTACAAAGAATTTATGAAGAAGCTCAGAATGAAAGGGGACAGCGAGAGAAAGAACGAAATAAAGAGAAGTGTGAGCAAAGAGATCCATTACCGGATACGAAAGATGGACAGGAAGGATGATTCTGAAAATAGTTATCCCACATTCTTTATATCGATGGTAAGCAGCTTCATCTTCTACCTCCCTGAAATGAGGGTCAATCCTAGCCCTCAAAGAACTCCCAGAAGTTTGTCAGACTCGCTTTCCATCAGCCATAGCAAGAAACCAGTAAGAAAACATAATAGAAGAAGAAGGTTGAGGTGAAAACAATGGTTGGAATGGCCTGAATTTAAAGAAATGGCCATATCGTCCAGGACAATCGCAGAATCATCCAGGATGATTTTGTTCATTTATTACGTACAGGCTGATTGGTCAAAAAGGCGGTCCGATCAGCCGGGCTGATCAGATATCGGCCATGACGATTAGACACAGGCGATCACCCCGAAGAGTCAAGCCGAATGACCATTAAAAAAGCAGATCCTCCGGGCCGATTAGGTGTATCGTCCAGGACGATGCATAATAATTGATCGTACCAACTGAAGTTAAAACGTTTTAAATCTGTGCCACGTGTATCGCCTAGGATGATCAGTGGATCAGTCAGGACGATTGTCTAATAATGGATCATCTGGGGCCAATTTTAAGGATTTAAACGTGCTAACATGTGGATCGTCCAGGACAATCTAGTGTATCGGCCAGGACGATGACCATGAATTGCATCAGACAGGACAAAAATATGTTATCGGCCAAGACTATCAACATGATTGCAACAGAGTTCGATCAGATCATCCAGGACGATAAATTATCGTCCAGGACGAAGAGTTATAGTAAGTACAGAAAAGTTCATCAGATGGAATTTAGAAGAGAATTTGTCCTATCGTCCAGGATGATATAAGAATCGGCCATGATGATGTGACAAGAAATTTGAATCCAAGGAAAAGATGTTGATGATCAAAGCCCTCAAAAATAAATGACTCACAATACAAAGCTAGAAACATCTATAAAAAGGCTAAAAAATAAAAAATGAAGAAAAGGAAAACATTTCTTGTTTTTGGTTTAAAAAGTTTTTTTTTTAGCAAAGTATCCATATGACAAATTTCTCAAACAATTAAATTTTAGAGATTCAAAAGATCAAAGAGTTAACAAGTCAAAATCTGAAAAAGGTCGAATATTCGATCTTGTTAATCCCTAGCTCGGACTTCTTTCAGGGCAATAATCATCTTTTTTAAAAACAAAAGGTCTAACTCAGAAAAACTTTACTGGATAAAAAAAAGATCCAATCAAAACTTGGTTACAAAGAAAATATCTTATAAATAATTTACCAAAGTAATTTGTCTCAATCATGAAATTTGAAATCAAGCCTTTGAAAGCATCAAATAACCAATGAGTTTTCTAAGTTTTAAGAGTTCAAAAAAGAGATAATATCTTGTATTTAGTGGACTCATTTTATGCCTCTTGTATCTTTGATTTGGCTCTTTGAGAATTTTGATTTTTTATACACATTTATGTATATATATTTTTCATTTCAAATTTACATCTTTTCCACTTCCCCTCTTAATTCTTTCAAGCTAAATTCTCTTTAACAAAAACCCTTAAAAAGAATCTTAGTTGTGAGTATATCCTCCAAATATTAGAGAATAGGGGCTCTCTCTCTAACATAGGGAAGAACAAGCCACAAAACAAAATCATAATCATGTGATAAATACAATGGCAAGATTTCATTTAACTTGAAAGATATATACAAACTTTGGATATTATGCACAAGATAGATTATTGTAGCAAGATAAAAAGAATCTTAGTTTCAAAAACCAGTTGTCAATATGAGATAGACTTTTGTCTAGAAAAGAAAATTATGTCACTAAAAGAGGTTAGTCTCCCTTTGACCGATTTAGATATGATAATCAATGGCTTTAAATCTCCAAAATCTATAATCTTAAAAAGATAATCATATTGAAAGCCAATCATAAAAGTAAAGCGAAAACAAAATAATCTAAAACAATAAAAAGCTAGCACACAACAAAAAATAACACAAAACTAATTAAAAAATATTTCAAGAAATTATGAAGTAGCAAGTTTAAGCAATTATGAGCTGCGAGCCTCCATATGTCCAATTATCCTATGCTCCCATGAGGTCTTTGGTGAGAACACACTTGCAAAACTCAACAACAGTCAGATTTAGGAACCCAAACTAGTTTGGATCCCTTCTTAGGAAAAGTAGAATACAATGCAGGTGTGGTATGCTGTGAATCATGTACCTTAGGTCTCCACACCCAATGTGTACTACGGTGAACAGTGCAAGTGTGTGAGATGTGTCCTAGTATGCCACAAGAAAAACATCTAACTCCAGGAAAAGGTTTTCTTAAATGGTTTGAGTTATAATGCCTCTTCCTAGGTCTTGACTTTTGATCAAGAGTAGGCATCATCCAAGTTTTCTTAAGTGTATCCAATTCATTTTTAATCCTCAAATTTGTATTCTTTTATAACATCATTCTTAACCCTCAAGTTTTTCTCTTCCTCTTTAGATTTCTTGAAATCAGATTGAAGAGAGGTGTGTAAAACTTTTAATGCTTCATTCTCATCAATTAATTCCGAATGCTTTTTGTTCAAATCATCAAATTCATCAAGAAGATCCATGTGATTAGAATCAATCATTGAATGATCTTTAAGAATAACTTCATACTCTTTTTGTAAATTCATAAATTCCAATTTTAAGTTTACATAAGTCTTTTTAAGTTTTTTGTATGATGCATGAATTTTCTCACAAATCTCAAACAATTCATCATAGGTTGGTTTACATACATCTTCATCATCGCTTTGCTCAAGATGATCTTTCCCCATTAAGCATAGGTTTGTTGTCTCTTCCTCTGGTTCAGTCTCAGAGGAATCAATACCAAATTCTGCCTAGAACGCTCTTTGAACTTTTTTCTTGTCCTTCATGAACTTGGATTTCTCCTCACCCTTTTCCTTTTCTTTGCTCGAGTGATCTTGAAGTGTAGAAAAATCAGCTTTCACATGTTCAGGTTTCCTGCATTCATAACAAACAACATCAGAAGATCCTTTAGAATGTTTATGATCCTTACCTTTTCTCCAATGATGCTTTTGCTTCTTTCTTAGAAAGTTTCTAAATTGCCTTGAGATGAAGGCAATGTCATCACTTTCAGACCTGGAAGATTCTGAGTCCAATCTGTGCGCCTTCAGTGCCACCATTTTCTCCTTTTCTTCTCACCTGCATCAAGATTTCTTTGATTCACCCATTGCTCGTAAGCAATGAGTGAGCCAAGTAAGTTATCAATAGAATAAGTATTTAAATCCTTAGATTTAGTGATTGCAATGATTTTAGCATCATATGACGAATGCAAACATCTCAAAATCTTGTTCACTTTTTCATAGTTTGAAAGTTCTCTTCCTAATGCATGCAGTGAAGCGACTATCTGTGTAAACCTAGTATACATGTCAAAAACAGATTCATGAGGTTTCATACGAAAAAGTTTGTAGTCATGCAAGAGAATATTCAAACGGGATTATTTTACTTCATTGGTTCCTTCATAAGTGACACAATTTATCCCAAATTTTATTTCTAGTTTTGCAAGTGGAGACACGCATGTAATCCTCAGACTTTAAAGCACAGAAAAAATAGTTCAAATATTTTGCATTCAATTGAGCTAAATATCTTTATCGAAAGTCTATTCAGTAAAAAGTAACTTCTGTTTTAATTCCGTTAATTTCACGAGAAGGTGGAAAATACCCTTCTTTAATAAGCATCCACATGCGATAATCAGTAGATTGTAAAAACGTTGACATGCAGGTTTTCCAAAAATTAAAAGGTAAGTTATCAAACAATGGAGGTCGTGTAATTAAATAACCTTCAGTAGTGTTTCTATTCCCAAAGTTAGCCATGGATCAAATTCAAAAAGTTTTCAAACTTAAATTTTTGAATCCCGCTCTGATACCGCTTGAAAGTTTGTTAGGGATGTTAAGCCCTATAGAACTGGCCCAAGGCTAACCAAGAGGGGGGGTGAATTGGTATTTTAAAAATCTTTAAGCAAAGCACAAATACAAACCAAATCACCACAAAGAAATAACGTGTGGAAGAAATAAATGCGGAAGTAGTAAAAATAAGAACACAAGGGTTTATAGTGGTTCGGTCAACTCGACCTACATCCACTCCCCGGAGGCGCCATCCGAGTAATGCACTACAATCGTGATTCTCCTTTAGCCCCCACGGCAAGGCGGAGAAGCCTTTACAAACACCTCTTTTTGCCACACCCGGCAAAGCAGAGAACCTTCCTCCTTTTGCTTTCTCCTGAAGCAAGCAGAGAACCTCGATCGCTTGCTGGAACTTACCTCTCCTAACCCTTCGAAGGACAAGAGACTCTAGGGAAGAAGAAGTGGAATAATGCTTGGAGCAACCCTTGTGAATCCCCTCATAAGCTCCCCCTCACAAGATCCTCTCTCTCTCTCTCCGTCTCTCTCTCTCCTTTAAGTTTTCTCAGGTCAAGACAGTAGCCAAGAATGTTCAAAAATGTTGAACAAGAGCTCTTAATTAAATAGAAGAGCTTCAAAGGAGCTCATTAATTACAAGTTGCCGACAATATCGTCCTGGATGATATGGAAATCGTCCTGGCCGATCAGTATAAATCCCAGAAGATCGGCCAGAGCATCGCCCTGAATGCAAACTGGACGATTAAAAATTGGCTTGATCGTCCAGGATGATATCACGATCGTCCTGGCTGATCAGTTCAAATCAGAGGAAAATCGTCCAGAGCATCGCCCTGAATGCAAGCTATCCGATCCAGATCGTCTAGGAGTAACTAAGGTTTTTTTACTAGATCGTCCTGACCGATCCTGTGATCATCCAGGATGATGTAATCGTATCAATCATCCTTAATTACTATCTTGATTGTCTGATCAATTAAGGCATAATTTGTGAATATCGTCCAGGCCGATCCTAGATCGTCCTGGCCGATTACCAAAAATACAGAATACCTTAAATGTTTATGATGACAATTTCTTTCTGTTTTGAGCCTATCGTCCTGGCCGATACACGTATCGTCCAGGCCGATTTGCTAATGACGGCTGCCTTAATTAAGAACCCCTGATTAGATTTTTTGTTTTAAGCCCGATCGTCCAGGCCAATGTAAATATCGTCCTGGCCGATTTGAGTAAAAACAAAAATTCTAAGTCTCTCAAGTGTGTGTGTGTAGAGTTACTTTGCATTAGTCACACCAACGATTACAATTAACTCAAGAAGGGAAAAAAATAAAATTACAGATTGACTCAACCCTAATCTACCTCATCTTGACCTGATTCCAATTTTCGTCCGATCTTTTGGTCCTGAAAAGTCAATAGAGAAAAAAGCAAGATTTGTTTGCTATCATCAAAATCATAATCCAAAAATAGATTTGTAACACAATACTCGATATCACTCAGTACTGCTCTGTACCGCTGGCTCGGTACCGCTGGCTCGGTACTGCTCGCTCGATACCGCTCGGTACTGTAACTCAGTACCGCTCGCTCGCTACCACCTCAACACTTCTACTTCAAACAATCACCATAAAAATGCTTAGCCAAGTTTCAGCCTCACCTTGTTATGAAAGAAATTGGAGCACATACTCGTTCATCAAATTAATGAAGAGAAATGAAATTACTCCACAACGGGTTGAAGATTTAGTTTATGTGCATAAAAACCATCAGCTTCTCTCAAGAAAAACTCTAACTTATATAAAAGGAGACAACAGGATGTGGAAGTTGCTGGAGATGGATTTGAATCTCTTGAGGATATGGGAAGATTAGAAATTGCTAATCTTTCACTTGATGAGCCTAAATTGGAAGCTATGATATTTATTGAAGATGATATAGAAATTCAAAGACAAACCACTAAAGAAGCTAATCCTATCATTCCTTCTGTTGAATAGTTGAAACTTCATGTGCTAGATAATTTATATTTTTGTTTTTGTTGTTGTACTAGACATTTAAATATTTATTGCTTACTTTATTTTGATATTATAAGATACAATGCTACAAATAATGTTGCTTTCAAATTTTTTTTTTTTTTGTCATTTCAAATATTACACTTTGATTATTTTCTTAATTTTTATGCATGATTTATATATTATAATGTCGTATTCGCACCGTATCCGTATCCTATATTTTTAAAAATTGGTGTGTCTGGTATCCATATCGTGTTGTATTCGTGTTGCATACACGTATCAGTGCAAAATAGGTGGCAACCAAGAAAGCCCATATGTATACTCAAAATGGTAGAAAAGACATCAAAGGAGTAACATAAACTTTAGGAGTCCCCTTAATGTTGTAGACATAAATGGCTGAAGTGATGTGAAATTATGCAAAATTATGAGACTTACAGCTTGATATTTATACTATCAAGTAACCACGGGTTACTTCTCAATATGGTAGAGAAGACATATTGATCTCATGTAACCAAGAAGGCCCAAACTATATTTTTAATGTGATAGAGAAAATAGTAGCCTTGCCTCACATTCTAGTTGGGTTAGGAATGCCAGTCTATTCAACTAGTTGTATGTGAAAAGGCAAAATGCATCATTTCTAAGGAAGAAATAGATATGTTCTAGACTAACTAGATTGAAAATAATGCCCAAGTGTATGTAAAATGAAATTATGTCTTGGATGTCTACCCTAAGATGTCAGTCCTAAACTATATGTAGACTCGCGGAGGAAATAACAAGCAAGAAATCACCAAAGGGTAAGAGGCTGACCAATGTAGGGTATCGACTAGAATTGTAAATGAGGCGGGACCCTATAATTTAAATTATCCTAGCTTACAAGTGAGTGTGACTCGACTCAAAAAAAATAACCAACTTAGTGTGAAAGTGTCACCAAATTGGTATCGTCACATAACCAACCTGGTTCTAAACAATAACAATTATTTATTAAATGGTGCGAATTCTAATTATTATATTTCTACAGTTTGCTAGCATATGGTTCTCTAAATAAATATTTTGGCATTTTCCAAGAAAATTATCAAACCATTTAGCATTTCCAATAAATATAAAATATATTAATATCCTAATAATTACATTCCTGTGATCAAATGGTAAGTTTTTAGTTATTAAATTATGCGGCCCAAGTTCGAATCATTAGTACATAGTTGTAATATTAAAATAGAATTTTTTTTATTTTTTAATTTTAAATTAAATAATGAGAAAAAAATAATAATAATATATTTTTAATATAATATTTGATACAATATTTAATATAATATTATCACTAAATATTTCTTATTATATTAAATAATTAAAAAGATATAATATCATAAATTTGTTAAAATTGTATTGATAATAAATTTATAAATTTATCAAAATATATTTATTATAATTTTACAACGCCCTTCGTGGCACTATATTACTTTAAACTATTTTTTTTAATTTAGGTTAGGATTCTTTCTTTTCATAGGATTTAACATGCTAGTGGTGGACAATGCCCTTCGTGGAACTATCCTAGTTTAATCCAGTTTTCTTTTTTCCTTTAGGTTAGGATTGTTACTTTGCATAAGATTAGACGAGCTAGGATTGGATAACGCGCTTCGTGGCATTATCCTAGTTTAATCTTTTTTTTTTAGGTTAGGATTTTTCCTTTGCTTAGGACTAAAAGTGTTAGTGGAGGATAACGCTTTTCATGGCACTATCATAGTTTTAATCTAGTTATTTTTTCTGTTAGGTTAGGATTCTTCCTTTCTTTAGAATTAGGCGTGCTAGGCAACCAAATTATTGTGTATAGAGTTAACTGCTAGGAATTGCAAGCGGAGAAGATAGTTGAGTGCTCGAGTGGATGCTATGGATGACTGTATGAGGAGATGCTAAGTGCATAGAGTTTACATTCCTCCTAGCCAAAGAGGCAATTACAATAATTTTAAAAAAACTTGAATCATGAAAACATATGATGAAACTGTTCTTGATAGTTTTGGAAATTTTTAAAAAATAATTTTCATATATATATATATATATATAATTTATTTATTTATTCACAAATAGTTATGAGACATAATCAAAGCACACGATTGTGGTGAGATGCAAACAATCTAGGCACAGTCACGATCAAGGTGAGGCGCGATCAAGAAATGATCATGCTTGATCGGGTTGAGGTGAGACACACACAATCAAGCGACATTCATGATCATCGCGAGATGTACACGATCAAGCAAACCTGAAAATGAAGTGGTTATGTTCACGAAGTTTGAATTCAAATAATTTAGTATATGGTATCATGATGATTGAATTGTAAGACTTGAGGCCAACCAAGTTGCATATGCAATGGTCGAGCTCAAGGCTGACAAAGGTGAGGCAACAATTAAATTATCATAACATGAATCTTTATGTTCTTATAAGAGCTAAATTCTCACCACATGAATCTTTTTTCTTCATTATGTCATAGTAAGAGTTAAATTATCACTATATGAATCATTTTTCTCCCTTATACCCTATTAAGAATTAAATTCTTAGAACATGAATCTTTTTTCTCCATTCGGTCATATTAAAAGTTAAATTGTCACTACATGATTCCTTTTACTCCATTTTCCTATTAAGAGTTAATTTCTCAATAGATATAAAGAAAATAATTATTAATAGGAATTCTCTCTCACTCAACTATAAACCTCCAATATGAAAAAACTCTATATTTTCTTTATAAGAATAGTAATAACCCAAGAGGGTGAAGATTCTAGAAAGAGTATTCTAAGAGAATTGCATCAATGAGAAAGAGAGGTATTTAAGGAGAAAGGGAGAGTGAAAGACCTTCAAAAGAGAAAAAATATAGATTAAGAGATGTTGTAAAGAGAGAGTAGGCTTCTAAGAGAGAGACTTCTATGAAGAAGTGTCATCAAAGAGATTGAGTGTGCTAGAGAGAGAATCTTTTAAGAGGAAAATAAAGATAAAAAGAGATACTTTAAGAGAGAGAGAGAGAGAGACGCTTTTAAGATAGAAGGTGAGGCTTCTAAAAGATATTTTTCTCTTAAAGAAAGGCTTCTTAGAAAGAATTTTTTTGTGAGATAGACTTTCATCATACAGAGAGTTGCATAGATGCTTAAAAGAGGGAGAGAGGCTTTAATGAGAGAGAGATAGAGAGAGAGGGAGTTAGAGAGAGAGTTTTTCTAGAAAAAAAATACAGAGGATGCTAGAGAATGACTTTTCGAAAGGATACTTTTAAAAAAGAATGATGGAGAACCTAATAAAGAGAGTGAGAAGGAGGCTTAAGGAAATAGAAATACTCTAAATGTGAAAGTGTGAGGGAGGGAGGGGCTTCTATGAGAGAGAAAAATAGGCTTTTAAGGAGATTTAGGCTTCCAAGATATAGAGATATAAAGAGGAAAAGAGAGACTTTTAAGGAAGATATACTTCTGTTATTAAGAGATTTTTAAGAGAGAAAGAGGGGGCTTCTCATAGAGATTTTGATATGAGAGGATTTTAAGAGAGAAATGCATCTAGGAGAGGATTTGAGGCTTCAATGTAGTTGCTATGATAGACAAATAGAGCTTATAAAAGAGAGACAAAAAAGAAAGGTTACCAAAGAAAGCAACCCTTTTAGGAGAGTGTGAGAGCTGTAAGTGTGTGAGTGAGAGAGGCTTTTAATGAGATATATAGATACTCCTAAGAGAGAAACTACTAACTGGGAGAGGCTTCAAAAAGAGAGATGTATGTGCTTCTAAAAGAGAAAGGAAGGATTCCAAGAGAGAAAGACTAGCTTATAAGAAGGAATTTTGATGAAAAGAAATGATGCAAGAAGCTTCTAAGATTAACAAAGAGACTTTTTGGGAGAAAGAGATGTTTCAAAGAAAGTGAAAGGCTTCTAAGATTGAGAGAAGCTTTTAAGAAAGAAAGAGGCTCTAATAGAAAGATTTTTAAGATAAAGTGCTTTTAAGAGAGAAACAAAACTATTTAGGGAGAATGAGATAGATAATATATAACTTTTAAGATGGAGGGAGATGCTTTCAAAAGAGAGAGATAGAAAAATAGATTGAGTAGATTCAAAAAGAGAGATAAAAAATGAGATTTAGATAAAGGGGTTAAGGAAAGAGGGAAAGATGTATAGAGGGATTATAAGAGGGAGAGAATGGGAGTGATGTTTCTAAGAAGGATAGGGACTTTTAAAAGAGTGAATGTATACAATATAAGCTTAAAAGAAAGAAAGAGAGAGTTAAAGATGCTTTTAAGATAGAGATGAGGGAGGCATTTAAAATATAGATGGGTTTATATAAAAAAGATAGATAAAGACTTCAAAGAGAGATATGCTTTGAAGAGAGGGAGGGGCTTCTTTGAGAGAAAGGCTTCCAAGTGAGAAAGGCTTCATAGAAGAGGACATTTCTCAAAGAGATGGAGAGGCTTATAAGAGACATAGAGAAACCTTCTATATAGTAATAGAGCCCTTTAGGATTAAGAGAGGTTGGTTTATGAGAGAGAGAAAAAGGCTTCTAAGAAAGAGAAAGAGGAATTTGGAAGATAGAGATAGAGAAAGAGTTTGAGAAAGAGAGGAAATTATGAAAGAGAGAGCCTAATAAGATGAAGAGAGAGATTTCTTAGATGGTCAGAAAGAGAAATTGAAAAGGAGGCATGAAAGATAATGTGAGGAAGAGAAAAACTTCCTAGAGAGAGTTATGAGACAAGCTTCAAAATAAGAGGGAGGATATTTAACAAAAGAGTGGTTTGTTAGGAAGAGAACATAATAGAGACACTTATTAAAGACAAATATTGTTTTTTAGAGAGAAAGATGTAGAGGCTTCTATGTTACTTAAAATCTTATAACAAAGATAATGTCTACAAAAAGAGAAAAAAGGATAGCCTCTATGAGAGAGAAGAAGTTTTCAAAGAAAGAAGCTTAATAGAGAGATTGAAAGGATTCCAAGCCTGAGAAAGCAGTGCTTTTAGGAGATATGCTTCTAAGAAAGTCATATGGATACATACCACAACAATCAAAATCTTTACACCTCCATCTATAACATCTTTCACACTTGTATATCCCTTGACAAATTGAACATATCCATTAGGATTCTTTGTTTGACTAGTGAAGAATCTATAAATTATATCTCAAATCTTCAGTTTGCAAGATCTAAAATTGAAAATACGTAAATTATATCTCGGGTTCATGTTGTCCTTATGATTATAAGGACAACAAGCACTAACGTAGCAACATAGAGCCCTACTATGTCAATTAAAGTAGCAACACCATTCAAGCGCACATTTTTAGAGAAATAATAAATGAATCACATAAGAAAATTGGTATAATCATAAGCAAATCATTAATAAAAATAGCCACAAAAAACCTGTAATGGAGTTCGTTGACACTGTCTTTCGATATACTGGCCATCAATAATCCGCATTCAGTATTGATCTCCACAACAGTCACATGCATACGAAATAATTTTGAAGAGACATAGGCAAGAAAATATAATAACAAAAATACATTAAGAATCAATATAGGTAATATAACTTTCAAGGCATAATTACATCTAACTTTGCTTTATATAACTCTGAATGAGAGTTAGGGAAAAAAATCAGAAGCAACCATGCGCCTAGAAAATGAAATCAGCATTCAACGCCATTATCATCATCATCGTTATACTAATGCGCACTAGTTGAGGCAAATGAATCGGTATAATGGCAAAAATCCATCCATGTTCATTATAGAGAAAAGAAGATTTCAATTCCAAAAAATGAATTCTCCTCATGAAATTTTCTAAGCCCAACCTAAGTTACCGAACTACCATAGGGATATCCAATGAAATAGCACTCAGATAATGCTAACAATGAGCTCTTCTAGAATTACATGCTTCTCATTTGAAATAATTGTCCTGGTTCAAGTTTATCTGAGATAGCAGCCACTAATTCTTATAAATTTACTGCTAAAAATTTGTAACTATAGCTCCTTAAAATTATGACAAGTTCCTAGTATTCTTAAAAACAAATAGGCTAAAACCTACTTGTGGTTTATGTGGAATATTTTGTTCTAATCATAAATACTCAAGTCACAAAGCTAGTTTAAAATACTGGTCAATCATCTCTTGCGGCATCTATTGGATCGAGTTAACGCACCAAGCAATAATAGAACTATAGATATCTGATAATCCCCCCTCACTGTTATTAGCATAATCCCATAATTGTTAGTAACTTTGCACCCGGGCATCAAAAATGGTGTTTTGAGATCCTTGTGCGCCTGCAACAAAGAATTGAAACAATCTTGTTAGTCTCAAGGATGAGAAATATACAATAACAACATCAATATCAAGCCTTTATTCCACTATGGGTCAGCTTCGTGAGCCCTTTTTTTTTTCATTGATAATAAAAAAGATAATTTCTAATACTTTCTAAACAAGTTTTTTTATGTCTATGTCTACATTTCTTCACATTAAATATCTCTAAGAAGACTTTGCATTCATGGAACCTCTATAATAAAAATATCCACTTTATCTCAAGGTGTAGATACTCCTTATATTGCATATAAACATGTCAAAGGAAAAAAGTTTAATCCAAATCATGCGTACACCAAGTTGCATCTAATGAAATTTGATTTAAAGCATGCATGAAAAAGAAAACTATCAATTAACTTTTCATAGAAAATAAATCTCAAATCTTTTGTCACATATAAAAAATTGCATAAATACAATCAAAGAACAAAAGATGATGATTAACCGATCAAACAGGTTTAATTTTATAACAGGAATAGGGAAGTTCCACCCCCATGCCTGCAGCCCTTAATGGTGGGGTCAACTAGCTTGATTAATAGGAAATTAAGGAGGATTTAGTAGGGAAAATTCTAATAGAAGGAGCTACTTTGGGATTTGACCTAATTTTGTATACTTAAGTATGTTTGGAGGCTAGAGTCATGTTTTTTCTATCTCTATTTTGTTATAATTTTTTGGTTCCTAATTTTTCCTTCAGTTCTAGCGACATCTAGAGATTTGGGTAGGCTTATAAACAAAAGGTAAGCTCGAGCTCAGCTCAGCCCACTATAAACAGCTCAAGCTGACTTGCAAGCCTACGATGATTTCTGCGATCCAGTAATTTTGGTCTGCTTGTATTCCACACATAGTATTCGAACTCCAGCACGCCTGTCTGCCTCGAGCCTAGCATGGTCTTCCTCATGGGGGTCATCCACCTCCTGCAACCTTTCGAGCATCACACAGTCTGTTGTTCGCCTCAAATCTAGAATTTGATATTTAGGTGGGATTTAAAAAGAAGTATTTATTATTAGTTTTTAATAATATCTAAATTTAATAAATAAAATAAATATTATCTAAAAAAATATTAATAGTGATTCAAGCTAGCTTGCAAGCCAAGTCTCATCAAGCTTGAGTTTGAGCTTGAGCTTGAGGAGTTCGTTAACAAGTCGAGCTTGAGCCGACTTAGCTCACTTACACTCTTTAATTTGGGAGAGCCAGATCTTCCTCTCTAATAGAGCATCCATTGTATCTTGTTGTGTTTCTTCATCTTTTATCAATTAAAGAAGTTCAATTCTGGTTTTTCTTCCAAGTTCTTCTCAAGATTTATTTTGCAAAATAGTGAAATTAAATTTCAGCAGGGGAGACTCTTGTTTCCTATAAACATATCCTAAAAAAATAGTATCAGAGATAGAAATTTAGGTGTCACCAATTAGTGTTCTGGCTTATCGCTACCCTCAGATTCAGAAGGATGAGATAAAGAAGTTGATTTAAGAGATTTTGGAGGAGAGGATTATCAGACTAAGTATGAATCCTTTTTCTAGCCCAGCTTTGTTATTTAAGAAGAAGTTCTGGAGCTAGAGATTTTATGTTGATTATCAGGCTTTGAATAACGAGACTATGCTGGATAATTTTTCCATACTATTGATGATTGATGAGCTACTGGATGAGTTAGGTGGAGAAGTGGAGTTCACAAAGGTGGATCTAAAGTCGGCATACCATCAAATTAGGATAAGGGAGGAGGATATCCCATATATTGCTTTTAGGACACATGAGGGGCATTACGAGTTGGTTGTCAAAGCTATTAGGCTATGATTTTGAGATTCATTATTGTCCAAGATTGTATAACAAGGTGGTGGATGCCTTTTCCAAATGCATTAGGTTATGACTTGCCTTCCACATTTGATATATTTTAGGCATAGACACACTCCAGTATCTTCTGTAAAGCTGTACTTGGAGGAAAGGGATAGGGTGTTTGAGGTGTTAAAAAGACACTTGTTGAGGGCTCAGCAAATTATGAAGAAATAGGTAGATGAACACAAGAAGGACATCTAGTTTTTCATTGGGGATAAGGCATTCATAAAGCTGTGACCCAACAAATAGCCAACTAAAGAAATGTGATGTTAGCCTCGAGGTATTTTGGCCCTTATAAGGTATTAGAGAGGATTAGAGCAGTGGCATATGGATTGAAGTTACCCCCGATGGCTTTCATACACCAAGTGTTTCATGTATCACAGTTGAGGAGAGCAGTGAAGGATCATGAAACTAGTTCAGACTACCATGAAGGTGGTTTCGAAACAACATGAGCTTAAAGGGGTTCGTCAAGGAGAGGGAAAGTCCAAGGAAGTGTTGATTAAGTGAAAGAACTTAACTAACTATGATGCCACTTGGGAACCATACGAGAGGGAGAATCATCAATTTCCCTCCTTCCACCTTAAGGAAAAATTAGCTCTTTGGGAGGGGAGTTGATGTAGGCAAGGGGGGCCAAATTGATGTAGGCAAAAATTTGGGAAAAGCCCCAAATTTTTGCGAGCAAATGAAACTCTTCCTAGGATGAAAGAAAATACACAAATATACCCAAAAGGATACAAAATACATCAAATAAACCAAAAATAACTTCACTTTATAATCAAAGAGGACTTTCAAACATAGACACTTACAACTTTACTTTCATAATAGAAAGACACCAAAAGGAGCCCTTCTTTACTTGAGACAAAAGACACATATGGGGTGGTACTTGTGGAGATAAGAAAGAGCTTAGAAGACTAGATGAAGTAGATGCGTAACTTGCAAGTTATCCCAAGAAAGAGAGGAAGAAGTGGAACAAGCTCTCAAGCTTTTCCAAGAAAAACCCTCAAGTTTTCAAGTCCAAAAATACCAGTAAATGACTCCCTAAAATAGCCACAAACATCTCTATATATAGGTAAAGAAAGTAGAGCCAAACATTCACCATACCACTAATTAATCCCATTAAATCATGGAATATAAAAGGCCAAAAGTCAATCCAGAATTTTGTCCAAAAATCACACCAAAATAGTACCCAAACATCCCTACATTCATGCCAAAATAGCACCCAAAATTTTTATGAATTTATGAGCTAAGAAGTACAATTACTACTCCAAATAATGAGCTAAACTTTAGCTCAAGCATTAATGAGCTAGCACCAAGTAGAACCCAACTTTTTAAGCTCAAAACCAAGCAGCCAAAGCCCAACCCGAGAGCAGCCAAGGCCCAAACTGTGAGACAACAAGCAGCCCAAAGAACCACCAATGGAAGATCAATTATATCTTATTGTTTCCCTTCATCTATTATCAATTAAAGAAGCCTAATTCTAATTTTCCTTCTAAGTTCTTCTCAAATTATGTTTTGGAAAGTGCTAAAATTAAAATTTAGCAATGGAGACTTATTTCCTACAGGCGTATCTTACATATGATTTCTTATTATTTCTATTATATAAATTATTGATGCTAAAATATGATATATTCAATAATTTATAGGTCATTTTTAAAACCTAATTAATAATAATAATTCTAAAATTGAAATATTTTTTGACTCTTGTTTCCTATAAGCGTATCCTACAGATGATTTTTCTATTATTTCTATTATATAAATTATTGATACTAAAATGTGATATATTCAATAAATTATAGGTCATTTCTAAAATGTAATTCATATTAATAATCTTAAAAGTGAAATATTTCTAGGTTAAAATAGCATCAAATTCGAATCTTATACTGATGCAATACATTCTTGCTATCACCTGCACATATTCTTAACTTGTTCTTACTATCACATTTGTTGAATTGGACCTATAAGGTTTTACTGTCAAACATTCTAAGTTTAAAATTCAATAAATAAAGAAAAATAAAGAAAAGGGGTTTAAAAAATACCTAATTCTTCTATTCAGCCACAAAGAGAAAGGGATTAGGAAAATAAACCCAATTCTTCTCTTCACGTGAAAATAAACATTTTATGCCAATAATAGTCAATTTCTCACCATCAAATTACCCTGAAATTTCTTATAAACTAAGCAATAGAGAGTACTCTACTTGTTTAAAAAATGATAGCAAAGACTTATAAGTTTCTTCACCAGCTTCATCTCTTTATAATATCTCTAAAGGCAATGGGAGATGCACTATTTAACAAAAGAATTGATTATTATGTATGAAACAATTTTACCTCTACTCTGTTGCGTATCTAATTTTTTAGAAATAGAATTTGATGATTGCAAATACTTCTGTTTTAGTATAACTGGCTTGCCATATTACATTTCAGGACCACATGATCAAGATTGCAATTAGAACCAACTCAAGATTGGGAAGACTAGGTCTGCGTTAGTTTGTAAACCTTTTTCTTTCTTGAATCTATTTGTAATACTGGTAATTCTTGATGCTAAGTAACCCTGCATACACACACTTGAGTGATTTTTTTCTATCTGACTTAAAGTTTTCTGATTTTACTAACATCGTCCGAGACGATCCAAAAATTATCCTGGATGATCGATCAAAAAATAGAAATCCTAATTAGGGCATCCTGGTTAAGGCAGCCGTCATTAAGCAGATCATTCAAGATGATTTTTGTATCGGCCGGGACGATATGCTCAAATTAGAAAGAATTAGCCGTCAAATCTATTTAGGAAGTTTTATTTTTTAATTATCATCCAGGACATCGGTCTAGATGATATGGTTCAATTATACCTAAATTGATTTGGTGATTAAGAAAAGAAATTAAGGCTGATTGATATGATAATATCATCCTGGATGATCTCAGGATCGGCAAGGATGAGCAGTTCAAAAACCTTGATTGCTCTTTGACGATAAAAATCATGCATCATCTATTTAGAGTGATACTCAGGATGATTTTGCATAGATTTGAACTAATAGGCCAGGACGATCGCTAGATCGGCCTCGGTGATCAAGTCATTTTGTTTTCGTCTAGACTCACAACCAGGGTAATGTTCAGGATGATATTCCCTGATTTGTACTAATCTTACAGGATGGATGATATGAGCAAAAAATCTTGTTATCGTCCCAAGTCATCCGGACTGATTGAGCTTAATTTATACTGATCGTACAAGGATGATGGAAATATCGTCCTTAACGATAAAGTCAGTTCTTGAAAAGATATATAAAGGACTCATTTTTTCTTAAGCTTAAGGATTCTTTGCTGCTGTCTTGACCTAAGAGAGCCTAGAGGAGAGGGAGAGAGAGGGAGGAACTTATGAGGGGGAGCTTGTGAGGGGTTTCATAAGGGTTACTCCAAGCAAGGTTCCAAGGCATATTCTCCGATCATCATTCCTCATTCTTTGAGGCTCATGGGAGGTCTTCTTCAGTAATTGATCAAGGTTCTTTACCTACAACAAGAGGAAGCAAAAGGATTTGGGTTCTCTGTCCGCTTTAGGAGAATGCAAAAGGAGTCAGTTCTCTACCACACCGAGGTTAGTAGAAAGGAAAAGGGCTTCTCCTCCTAACTGTGGGGACTAAAGAAGAGACACTAAGTTAGTGCAATACTCGGAGGGTGCCTTTGAGGAGTGAATGTAGGTCAAGGTTTGACCGAACCACTATAAATGTGGTGTGTTCTTTTTTTATTTTTACTTACGCATTTAATTTATGCACTCGTTATTTTTTATGGTGCATTGTGTTTTAATTTAAGTTCGTGTTTTGATTGAAAAGATTTTTTAAAATACCAATTCACCCCCCCCCCTCTTGGTTAGTCTCATGATTAGTTTATAAGGGCTTAACATCCCTAACGAACTTTTAAGTAGTATTAGAGCGGGATTCATAAAATTAAGTTTGAAAACTTTTTGAAGTTTGATCCATGGAAAATTTTGAAAATCGTAATAATGTTGAAGGGTATTCTATTACCCGACCACCTTTGTTTGATAATATTCTGTTTGATTTTTGAAAAACTCGCATGTCAACATTTTTATAATCAATCAATTATCACTGTGGATGCTTGTTAAAGAAGGCTATTCTCCTCCACCTCATGAAGTTAATGGAATTAAAACTGAAATTCCTATTACTGAATGGACTTTGATAAAAGAGATTTAGCACAACTTAATGTAAAATATTTCAACTATTTTTTTTGTGCTTTAAAATCTAAAGATTATATATGTATTTCAACTTATGCAACTAGTAAAGAAATTTTGAATAGATTATGTGTAACTTACGAAGGAACCAATGAAGTTAAACAATCTCGATTGAATATTCTTTTGCATGACTACAAACTTTTCAGTATCGAACCTTCTAAATCAATTTTTGATATATATACAAGGTTTACTCAAATCATTACTTCCTTGCATGCCTTAGGAAGAGAACTCGCTAACTATGAAAAAGTAAATAAAATTTTTGTTAAGAGAGTTGCTATTTGCATATTTTACATTCTTTCAACTTGTATTATTTTGATGATTTCAAATATTATTGCTTTATGTATATATATCTCCTAACATTTTTTGGAAGATTTATTTTTGCGCTAGTGTGTACTAACATTTCAGGAAAATCAACTCCAAGCTATGAAGACTTCAAATCAAACTTATCAAATATTCATTTATAAATTATAAGTTTTGAATTGAAAGGTAGTGATTGTAATTGAGTGAAAAATCATAACACACACTCTTGGGGGAACAATTTTCATGAACTGATCGTATGGGAAGAACCTAGTTCATACGGGACGATCATGTCAATTACGCCCTCGAAAGTGCAATGGATCGAACAGGCAGGGAGAAATTTTTCTAAGTCCTAATCGTCCAGGATGAATTTAAAATTCATCCTGGGACGAACGACTAGGGATTCTCACTTTACACTGTTCGTCCAGACAAAATTAACCTTCGTCTCTGGACAAAACTCTCTATATAAAATCATACTGGACGAAATTAACCTTCGTCTCTGGATGAAACTCTCTATATAAAATAACCCAGGATGAAACTAGCTCATCCCAAGATGAACTGAACCGACTTACCTTAGTTGGTTACGTCTTCAGGGATTTTGGAACCGACCTATGGAATAACTGTTTTGTACCAGACGGTTCCTAGTTCGTACGAGACGATTGGAGTGTACGAACATAATTCGTACCAATATACATCAGGATTATTTCTGACTTTAAGTAAAATCGTCCGGGACGATCCACGATCGTACGGGACGATCCATTTCATGATAACTTGAAATTTCTATAGTTTTGGACGGTTTTTCTTGTCTCTCCTATATAAGGTCCAATTTTTACTACCACCAAATCTTTTTGCTCATTGATCTTCGTGCCTATTGAAAGAAGAGTCAAGGAGAGAGTGAGAGAGAGCATTTAAGGAAGGATTTCTACCACTGGAGCATGAAGGCTTCGCTTGGTGTTCAAAGGTAAGATTTCCTACTTGTAATTTTAGCTTACTTCACTCTTTTTATTTCTTCCTTCTAGATTTTTTGTGAGAAGATCTATCAAGGAGATCGGGTTCTCTGCCCACACTAGGAGATTGTGAAAGGATGAAGGGTTCTCTGCCCACACTAGGAGAGTGTGAAAGGACGAAGGGTTCTCTGCCCACACTAGGAGAGTGTGAAAGGATGAAGGGTTATTTTCCCACACTAGGAGAGTGTAAAAGGACGACGGTTCTCTGCCAACACTGAGGATAGTGTAAAAGGAAAGAGTGTTTGTAAAGGCTTCTCCACCTTGCTGTAGGTGCAAAAGGAGAGACACTATTAGTATTAGTGCAATACTCAGAGGGTGCCTCTAGGGAGTGGATGTAGGTCTGGTTTAGACCGAACCACTATAAATCTTGTGTCGTTTATTTTTACTGCTTTTTATTTTCTACATTTTTTTTGTTTAAAAAAAGTTGTGGTTGAAAAACTTTTTATAAAAATTCATTAAAGTTTATTTTTGGTTTAACTTATCTAAAAGAGGGATAATTTTTAAAATACCAATTCACCCCCCCCCCCTCTTGGTAGCTTTGGGACATTAACTTAGGTTTAACAACCTATTCACTAGACTCAACAAGTGGTATCAGAGCACTGTTTTAAAATCATAAGTTTAAACTACTTTTCGATTAACGTAAATAGTTACATTTGGAAACTTAAATACTCCTTAGGGTTACTCTATTACTAGACTTCCACTGTTTGACAATATACCTTTTGATTTTTGGAAAACACGCATGTCTACTTTCTTACAGTCACTTTATTATCGTATGTGGATCTTAGTCCTAAAAGGTTATACAAAACCAACTAGATTAGTTGATGGAGTTAGGGTTAAAACACCTTTTGCAGACTACACTATAGAAGAACGCGATTTAGCACAACTAAATGCTAAATGTTTCAATTATTTCTTTTAGGCTTTAAAATCTGAAGACTGCATGCAGTTTTCCACTTGCAAAAGTGAAAAGGATATATGGGATAGACTTTGTATAACTTATGAGGGGACTAATGAGGTTAAGCAATCAAGACTTAATATCTTGTTACATGATTATGAATTGTTTCGCATGAAGCCAAATGAATCTATTTCTGATATATACACAAAATTCACACAAATAGTCACCTCTTTACATGCACTTGGTAGGGAACTAACAAATGCTGAAATGGTTAATAAGATTCTTCGTTGTTTCCCTTTTGCTTATGATGCAAAAATTCCTGCAATTACAGAGTCTAAAAATCTAAATATTTATTCTATTGACAATCTTCTTGGTTCACTTATTACTTACGAGCAAGGAGTTAGTCAAAAAAAGATTGATGCAATTGAACCACAAAAAGAGAAGAACATAGCACTGAAAGTGGAAGAGTCTGAGAGTGAACAGTCACAACCTGAGGATGAAGACGATATTGCTTTGATGACTAGACAATTTAGAAGCTTTTTGAAGAGGAAGCAGAAGAGACGCCAGTAATGGAATAAAGGTAAATTTAATAAAAATGGCAAAGTTTCTAATGAAGTGATTTGTTATGAATGCAGGAAACCTGGACATATCAAGATTGATTGCCCAAAACTCAAAGCCACTCTTAGCAAGGAGAAAGTAGAGGAGAAACCAAATGTAAAGACGGGAAAGAAAAAGTTTCAAAGACTTTTTGGACGGACTCTGCTTCAGATTCATCAGAAACTGAAGAAGAAGAAGAAGTCACCAATCTTTGCTTGATGGTAGATAGTCTTGATCAGTCAGATCAAGAAGAAATAAGTGACTTAACTTATGATGAATTATTTGAAGTTTTTGAACACATGCATGATGCATATAGGAAAATGAAAAAGATGCATGCTAGTGTAAGTTTAGAATTGGAAGAGCTTAAAAAAGAATATGAAATCCTTAGAAAAAATCATGCTTTAATAGATGACAACCACATGAAATTACTCAATGAATTTGATGACTTCAATAAAATCATGAGAATTTAAAATCATCTTATGCTGATCTTGAAAAAGAATTTAAAAAATTTAAGGATGAATCAGAGAGCAAAACATATCAAATCAATTATACAAATTGAATCTTGGAAGATATTAATTCATTTTATATTTGAAAATAAAAGCTCTCGAGGATAATAGGATACCCCCCAAACTTGAAGATTTTACAAATCTTAAATTTTATCCTAAATATATGGAATCCCTTAGAAGACAAACAAATGGTAGAAGACTTATGAATACTTTTCCTAATGTTAAATGTAATAATTATGATTTAATTGGACATATAACACACACCTGTACTTTGAAGATGAAATCTGATTTGGTGTGGAGATCTAAGATACATAAATCTAGACATATCATAAATGCATCTGATTATAAATTGCTAAAAGGAGAACCCAAACTTGTTTGGATTTTCAGGTCTAACATTTGATATTTTTGCAGGGTCGCTCTCACACAAGACCTCATGAGAGCATATGATACCTGGACAGCGGATGTTCAAAGCATATGACTGGAGATACTACTCAATTCATAATGCTGGAAGCTAGGAATGGAGGCAAGGTTACACTTGGAGATAACACCACAAAGAAAGTGATTGGATCAAGTATGATTGGAAATTTGAAAAACTTTTATATAGACAATGTGTTATTGGTTGAAGGCTTAAAGCATAATTTGTTATGTATAAGTCAGCTATATGATAAGGGTTATAGAGTAAAATTTTTTCCTACTAAAAGCATATTAAGCCTAAATGGGAAAGATGTGTTAAATGGTAAAAGGGTAAACAATGTTTATATGCTAGATTTAAATTGCATTCAAACTCCTACTACTTTTTGTTTGAAAACTGTTTCTGATGAATCATGGCTTTGGCATAGGAGACTTTGTCATTCTAGCATGAAAAACCTTAGGAGGATTATCCAAAAGAATTTAGTAAGAGGTATACCAAAACTAGACTTTACTAAGGACCACCTTTGTGATGCATGTCAATTAGGAAAGCAAGTGAAGTCCTCTTTTCAGTACAATAAAGATCTTAGGACTGGTAAATCATTGGAAATCTTACACATGGATCTTTTTGGACCAGTTAGAACTGTGAGTATAGGAAGGAAGGTATACGGATTTATTATTATGGATGATTACTCAAGATTCACTTGGATTAGATTTCTATTTCATAAGAGTGAATCATTTGAGGAATTTAGAAATTTTTTGACTTGGATTCAAAAAAATTAGGGTGTGAAATTATTTCTATACAAAGTGATCATGAAGGAGAATTTGAGAATGAGAGATTTGAAATTTTTTGTAAGGAGAAAGGAATTGATCACAACTTTTCTGCACCTAGAACCCCTCAGCAGAATGGGGCAGTCAAAAGGAAAAATAGAACATTAGTAGAAGCCGCCTGAGCAATGTTGGCAGAATACTTACTTCCTAGATATTTTTGGGCTGAGGCGGTTAGCACTGCATGTTATGTTCTGAATATGGTGAATGTAAGATCTAAATTAAATAAAACGCCCTATGAGTTGCTAAAAGGCAGAACACCTAATTTGTCACATTTGCATGTTTTTGGTTGCAAGGTGTTCATTCATAATAATGGAAAATCTGCCTTAGGAAAATTTGATCCAAAATCAGATGATGGAATTTTTGTTGGATACTCAAGTGTTGGAAAATCTTATAGGGTATTCAATAAAAGAACTTTGATTATTGAGGAAACCACACATGTTGTATTTGATGAATCTAGAAATTTGGAAGAGCCAAATATTATTGAAAATGAGATTGAGGATAACTCTCAAAAGATTGATAGAATAACTTGGAAGAAAATATGAAAGAGAATTTGGAAATAGAAAACCCTTTACCTAGAGATTTGAGATTTTCTAAAAACCACCCAAGGGAATTGACTATAGGTGAACCTAGTGAGAGTGTTAGAACTAGGCGTGGATTAAACAAGGAAGTAAATCATTCCGCCTTTATTTCAACTATAGAACCCACATTGATCAACCACTTTCTGATGAATTTTGGATATTGGCCATGCAAGAAGAGTTTAATCAATTTGTAAGAAAAAAAGTTTGGGAATTAACTTCAAAGCCAAAAGATCAAAGTGTTTTTCGAACTAAGTGGGTATTCAAAAATAAAATGAATGACTCAGTTGTAGTCATTAGAAATAAGGCGAGATTAGTTGCTAAGGGGTATAATCAAATTGAAGGAATTGATTTTGAAGAGACTTTTTCCCCTGTAGCCAGACTTGAAGCAATTAGGGTTTTGCTAGCCTTTGCCTGTTTTAAAGGACTCAAATTATATCAAATGGATGTGAAAAGTACATTCTTAAATGGGGTAATTGAAGAAGATATTTTTGTAAAACAACCACCAGGTTTTGAAAATTCAAAATACCTAAATCATATTTTTAAATTGAAAAAGGCATTATATGGATTAAAACAGGCACCTAGGGCTTGGTATGAGAGGTTGAGCACCTTCCTACTTGAAAAATCTTTTGAAAAAGGAAGTGTGGATATAACTCTTTTTTTGAAGAAATTTGGAAAGAATATACTCATTGTTCAAAATTATGTGGATGATATCATTTTTGGTTCTTCAAATAAAAAACTTTGTGATGATTTTTCTAAAATAATGAGTAGTGAATTTGAAATGAGTCTAATGGGAGACTTAAATTACTTTTTAGGTTTTAGCATTAAGCAACTTGAGGAAGGTACATGTCTTAGACAATCTAAATATGTTAAGGACATCCTCAAAAAATAAAAAATGGATAATGCTAAACCTATTAGTACACCAATGAGTTTCTCAATTCAGTTGGATAAAGATCTTAAGGGAAAATCTGTTGATCAAAAGAAATTTAGAGGGATTATTGGATCCTTACTTTACTTGACTGCTAGCCGACCTGATATCATGTTTAGTGTTTGCTTGTGTGCTAGATTTCAATCAGATCCAAAAGAGTCACATTTGACAGCAGTGAAAAGGATTTAAAGATATTTGATAGGAACTCATAACTTAGGAATTTGGTATCGTAGGTTTAGCTCTTCATTTGAAATTATTGGTTATTCAGATTCTGACTTTGTAGGCTGCAGGGTGGATAGGAAAAGTACTTCTAGAACATGTCAATTCATTGGAAATTCATTAGTTTCATGGTCTAGTAGAAAATAAAATTCAGTGGCCCTATCTACTGCAGAAGCTGAATACATTACTTTAAGAAGTTGTGTGGCACAAGTTCTTTGGTTAAAACAACAGTTAATTGATTTAGGAGTAACTATAGGCACTATACCAATTTATTGTGATAATACTAGTGTTATCTGTATTTCAAAAAAATCCTATTCAACATTCAAGAACCAAACACATTGACATAAGGCATCATTTCATAAGGGATCACGTATCTGAGGGAGAAATTGAACTTACCCATGTTTCAATTGAAAATCAACTTGCAGACATTTTTACAAAACCTTTAGCCTTTGATACTTTCAGTACATTAAGAACAAGGCTTGGAGTGATTGATTTAAATGCTTAGATAAAAATGTTTTTCTGCAACATTGATATTTTGTTTTGTGTTCATTGTGTTTTCTAGTTAGTTTATGTGATATTTTCTTCTTAAAAAGGTATGTATTTAAGTTTTATCTTGTTTGTTTTTATTCATTTTTATTTTGAGTGTGAAAATGTGAATTTGTGGTCATCATCGTCCGAGACGAAAATTCTTCGTACGGGACGATTTGTGTAAAATGACAAACTGTTTGATTTTGAACCATTTTAAGAGCAGTTTTTAATGTAATTCGTCTGTACGATCGTCACGATCATCCGGGACAAAATATTTTTCAAACGACGGGATGAATAAATGCAGCAATTGAATGGATAAGACAGTTTTTAATATGAACTTCATCCTTACGAACCTTTGGTTCATCCAGACGAACACATGTCGGTTCATAGCGGGGGACGGTTTCCAACTGCCATAAAAATGAATTGAATTCATGATCGTCCAGACGAACACGTGTTCGTCTGTACGATCGGTTTAGTCAAAACCTGTACGAAAGGATGCTTCGTAAGTTGTGTGTTTACAAAAAGCAGTTTCTTTTTTGACTCATTCATTCGTCCATACGAAATTTTTTCGTACGGGACGAACAAAAATTTTGTCTGGTATGAACAGTCATTTTTTCCATAAATTGACAGCATTTTTTACTGAACAGTCACATTCACACATCTCTTTTAAACCTTTCTTCTCTCAAGATCTTTCAATGGCAAGTTCTAGCAAGCGCCAAAAGTCTTTGACTAAGGGTCCACCAAGAAACACTTCTGAAAATTTCCTTTCTAAAGCCAATGAAGAATCCTATGATAGGTTTGTCTCCGTGAAAATTACCCCATCTAGAGTACTCCTACATGAAGAATTAACTTTTAAGGTAATGCACTTGTTTACCTCTACTCAATTTGGCTTAATCCTCACCTTAGTACACTTCTACAATAAGGAAACCTTTCATTATTTTTTAGCGAACATGTCTTTCAACTCTGACCATTCTATCATCAGTTCCTTTATTTTTAAAAAGAAAGTTGAAATCACCAAGGCTGACCTTGGTATCTTCCTAAACTTAAGAACTGAAGGATTAAGAGCACACACCTTAACCTCCACAAATTTTAATTGGACTGAAGTAAATCGAATAATTAGAGGAGTAAACTTTAAGGATCATTTACCTAAGGTAGCAACTTTAGTTCGTATGCCCGTATCATCCAACACGTACTTAGAACTTTCATTATACCTAAAGCTGGTGATATAGTCAATATCACACCTCTTCTTTCTATTGTTACCTTCTTGATAATGACCAGTCAACCTATAGATGAGGCCCAACTCCTAATTGACTACATTTATGGCCTTTTTTAAATTGGTCATGTTGATCATAAAAGAAAGAAGAACATAGCATTAGGACATATGATTGCCTATATTTTGGAAAAGAAATATGATTTGATTCATCTAGAACAAGATTTTGAAGAACCATTCTACTACAACGATGCATCCTTTAGAGCTATCTTCAATAAGGAAGAGTCTAGAAAAACTCATGTTGTTCTGAGTGAAACAAAAGAAGAAGCTGAATCTACATCTGTTCAGAATTTGGTTCAAAGATTTGACAATTTAGAGGCTCATTTTGATCAAAGGTTTGATCAAATTGAAACTCATTTACAGCAGCAGGATATTCAGTACAATCAAGATATGGGATTTATACGTGATCAGATAAATAATATAAATACCAACATGCTTATGATGAGTAGTTACTTCAACTTCTTTGGTGCAACACCACCACCTCCTCCTCCAGATCAGGGTCCATCTGAATGATTGTTGTATTTATTCTGTGTTTCTTTGTAGTTTATGTGTTTGTTATGTGTTTGTTATTTTCGTTTAGACTATTATATTTTCCTTATTTTAGTTGTATTTTTATTGATATCTTGAACTTAATTGTAATATCTTCATTCGATATCAATATATGTTTCAATGTTTTATTGTTTAAGTATTTTTGAAATGTGTGTTAGACTTTATGACATTCATTATTTTTTAAATCTTAATAGTGCTTTAATCAAAATTATAAATTAAAATTAATTTCATTAGAAAATCTAATTATTCTAAATTTAAGTAATGCTTATAACTTGATATTAATAGAATTTTCAATTTCATGTCTCTTATTTAGACTACATTATCTTTAATATTATTATTACAATTTAGATCTTTTCTTATTTTGTATTTCTATTTTCAAATAGTATTTATGCACTTAGAAAAATTTGAAATTTTAGATTATTGATTTTGGAAAGAATTCAATTACTCTTGAAAATTGTTCAAATGTACAAAAATCAAAAGTATTATACAAAAGTTTGTAATAAGAAAAAGAGGCACAAAATAAGCCAAAGTAAAAAAGATGCACAAAAATGTGCCATAAAATTGAAAAAAGATGCGCAAAGCGCCACATGTGGTAGTTACTTCTTTCCGGACTCTTTTAATCTCCTAATTCAAATTGATCTTATGTTCATTTGTAATTAACATTGAAATTTGAAATATAAAAATTTTTACTCATCCTTATTACAATGATTTTTTTTATCTTAATGTCTAAATTGACTCATGTCTTTGAAAAATTCTTTTCATTATATATGTTATATCACTTCTTAAATTATATGAAATTCTATGATTTCTCTAATGTTTTAATTTTATTTGCATACCTTATTTCAATCACTTTCAAGATTAAATTATCAAATGAATTTCATACTTCTGCCTACATTTCAAAACTTCTTTTCTTCTTCACTTTTTGCTATTGTCAAAAAGGGGGAGAAATTGTATGTTTGTTTTGTTGTTTTTGTTTGATTTAGTTGTGTGTTTTGTTTGTATAAAATTTTTTGTTTGATTTAGTTGTGTGTTTTGTTTGTATAAAATTTTTGAAAAATAAAATTTTGAAAAACTTATGCCTCCTTATTTTTCTTGTATTCATCAATTCAGGGGGAGTTTAGGAGATTCTTAGAATTTGAAATCCTACAAACAATAATTGTTTTTCCATCATCAAAAAGGGGGAGATTGTTAAGAGAGTTGCTATTTGCATATTTTACATTCTTGCAACTTGTATTATTTTGATGATTTCAAATATTATTGTTTTATGTATATATATCTCCTAACATTTTTTGGAAGAATTATTTTTACTCTAGTGTGTACTAACATTTCAGAAAAATCAACTCCAAGCTATGAAGACTTCAAATCAAATTTAACAAATATTAATTTGTAAATTATAAGTTTTGAAGTGAGAGGGAGTGATTGTAATTGAGTGAAAAATCACAACACACACACACTTGGGGGAACAATTTTCATGAACTGATCGTACAGGACAACCTTATTCATACGGGACGATCATGTCAATTAAGCCCTCAGAAGTGCAATGGATCGGACAGGCAGGGAGAAATTTTTTTAAGTCCTAATCGTCCAGGATGAATTTAACATTCGTCCTGGGACGAACATCTCGGGATTCTCACTTTGCACTGTTCGTCCAGATGAAATTAACCTTCGTCTCTGAACGAAATGCTCTGTATAAAATCATACTGGATGAAATTAACCTTCATCTCCAGACGAAACTCTCTGTATAAAATCATCCAGGAAGAAACTTGTTTGTCCCAGGACGAACCGAACCGACTTACCTTAGTTGGTTACATCCTTCAGGGATTTTGGAACCGACCTATGGAATAACTGTTTCGTACCGGACGAACCTAGTTCGTACGGGATAATTAGAGTGTACGAACATAATTTGTACCGATATACATCAGGATCATTTCCGACACTTTAAGTAAAATCGTCCAGGATGATCCACGATCGTACGGGACGATCCATTTTGTGATAACTTGAAATTTCTGCAGTTTTGGACGGTTTTTCTTGTCTCTCCTATATAAGATCCAATTTTTACTGCAACCAAATCTTTTTGCTCATTGATCTTCATGCCTATTGAAAGAAGAGTCAAGGAGAGAGTGAGAGAGAGCATTCAAGGAAGGATTTCTACCACTGGAGCATGAAGGCTTCGCTTGGTGTTCAAAGGTAAGATTTCCTACTTGTAATTTACGATTACTTCACTCTTTTTATTTCTTCCTTTTAGATTTCTTTTGAGAAGATCTGTTAAGGAGATCGGGTTCTCTGCCCACACTAGGAGAGTGTGAAAGGATGAAGGGTTCTCTGTCAACACTAGGAGAGTGTGAAAGGACAAAGGGTTCTTTGTCCGCACTAGGAGAGTGTGAAAGGACGAAGGGTTCTCTGCCCAGACTAAGAGAGTGTGAAAGGATGAAGGATTCTCTACCCACATTAGGAGAGTGTAAAAGGACGATAACACTGAGGATAGTGTAAAAGGATGATGGTTCTCTGCCTCACCGGGTTTTGGTGGAAAGCGTATTTATAAAGGCTTCTCCATCTTGCTGTGGGTGCAAAAGGAGAGATATTATTGATATTAGTGCAATACTCAGAGGGTGCCTCTAGGGAGTGGATGTAGGTCTGGTTTAGACCGAACCACTATAAATCTTGTGTCATTTATTTTTACTGCTTTTTATTTTCTGCACTTTTTTTGTTTAAAAAACATTTTTGTTGAAAAACTTTTTATAAAAATTTATTAAAGTTTATTTTTGGTTCAATTTATCTAAAAGAGGAATAATTTTTAAAATAATATTTCACCCCCCTCTTGGTAGCTTTGGGATATTAACTTAGGTTTAACAACCTATTCACTAGACTCAACAATTTTAAGATGCTTGCCTTCTTCTTTTGATGCAAAGATCACTGCAATTACTGAATCTAAAGATTTAAATACTTATTCAATTGATAACTTACTTGGTTCACTCATTGCTTATGAGCAAAGGGTAAACCAAAAAATCTTGATGCAGGTGAGAAGAAGAAGGAGAAAATAGTGGCGTATGAGGCCAATGATTTAGATAATAATCCTTCTGGATCTGAGAATGATGATGTTGCCTTCATCACTAGGCAATTCAAAAGTTTTTTAAGGAAGAAGCAAAAAGACCATTAGAAGTGGAAAAGAGGTAAGGGTAGTAAAAATTTTAAGAATTCTAATGATGCAATCTATTTTGAATGCAGGAAGCCTGGACATGTTAAAGCTGATTGTCCTTCTCTTAAGGAGCAACCAAACAAGGAGAAAAATGAAGAAAAACCCAAATATATAAAGGATAAGAAGTGATCCCAAAAAGCCTTCTGGGTGGATTCCGTATCTGACTCCTCTGAGACTGAAGCTAAGGAGGAAACCACAAACTTATATTTAATGGCTGATAATCAACATGAATAATCTGATCAAGAAGAAGTATGTGAACCAGCCTATGATCAATTAGTTAAAATTTGTGAGAAAATTCAAGCATCATATAGGAAACTCAAAATATCATATGCTAGTCTAAAATTGGAATTTTTAAATTTACAAAAAGAGCATGAAATCATTTTAAAAGATAACTCCCAAATTAATAGCAATCACATATCTTAACTTGATGAATTTGATGCATTAAATAAAAAATATACTAAATTATTTAATGCACATGATTCCTTAAAATTATCTCATGCTAATTTAGAAAAAGAATGCAAAAGATTAGAAAATCTAAAATTGCTTGAAGGTAATAAACCACTAGTGTATGTATTTCATAATTTTAAAAGGAAGCACCACTACATGAATAGATTAAGAAATCCTTTTCCTGGTGTAAGATATTTTTCATGTGGCATGTTAGGACACATCTCACACACTTGTACCATTCACCATAATACACATTTGGGTGTGGAGACCCAAATGGCATGATTCACATCATAACTCACATGCATTGCATTCTTCTTTTCATAAGAAGGGACTCAAACTTGTTTGGGTTCCTAAATCTGACATTTGATTTTTTGTAGGCTTGCTCTCACAAAAGGTCTCGTGAGAGCATTTGATACCTAGATAGCGGATGCTCATGACACATGACTGGAAATGCTAATTAATTTGTCTTGCTGGAGGCTAGGGCTAGAGGCAAGGTCACTCTTAGACACAACACCACCAGGAAAGTGGTAGGCACAGGTATAATTGGAAACTCCAAGAACCTTTCGATTGAAAATATTTTGCTTGTAGATGGATTGAAACACAACTTACTCAGCATTAGTCAACTATACAATAAAGGCTTCATTATAAAATTATTGGCAAACACTTGCATTATAAGCTTAAATAATAATACTATTTTGCAAGAAAAGTGGATCAATAATGTTTACATGCTTGATTTAAATAATATTGAATGTGTTGCTTCATTTTGCTTAAAAACTGCTACTGATGATTCTTGGTTGTGGCATAGGAGATTATCTCATGGCAATATGAAAACCCTTATGAAATTGACCTAGAAAGACCTAGTTAGAGGTGTCCCCAAGCTTAAGTTCTCAAAAGACCACCTTTGTGATGCGTGCCAATTAGGAAAATATGTCTTCTCCACTAAAGACATTATCTCCTCTAGACCTCTAGAAGTTCTTCACATGGATTTGTTTGGACCCATTAGCACTGCCAGCTTAGGAGAAAAAGTCTATAGATTTATGATTGTCGATGACTACTCGAGGTTTACTTGGATTAGATTTTTGTCGCATAAGAATGAGTCTTTTTATGAGTTTAGAGCCTTCTTCACTTGAATTCAAAAAAAGCTAGGTTATAAGATTTTGACTATCCATAGTGACCATGGAGGAGAATTTGAAAATGAAAGATTTGGAGACTTTTCTGAGGACAAGGAGATTAGTCATAACTTCTCAGCTCCTAGGACCCCTCAGTAGAATGAGGTAGCTGAAAGAAAGAATCAGACCTTAGTTGAAGCCACTAGAGCTATGCTTGCTGAGTATTCACTTCAAAAATCCTTTTGAGCTGAAGCCGTAAACACATCTTATTATGTGTTGAATAAGGTTAATGTTAGAGCCAAACTTAATAAGACATCTTATGAGATCCTTAAGAGTATGACACCCAATCTTTCCCACCTTCATGTCTTTGGTTGTAAGGTTTTTATTCATAATAATGGGAAGTCACACTTAGGAAAATTTGACCCAAAATCTGATGAAAGAGTGTTCTTGAGATATTCTAGTGTGGAAAAATCCTTTAGGGTGTTCAATAAGAGGACTTTGGTGGTAGAGGAGACTACCCATGTAGTGTTTGATGAATTTTATCCTAAGAAGAGTAGAGCTGAGGATGAAGATGAAATTGGAGAGAGTGAAAATTTGGAGAAGAAGGTAGAAACCCAAGGAGAAGGTGAGATTACCCAAGGAGTCGAAAATGCAAATTTGAAAGAAAGGGTTGAGCCTTCACACACCTTGCCTAGAGATTAGAGATACTCTTTAAATCACCCAACAGAACTAATCATAGGAGACCCTTCTGAAGGTGTTAGGACTAGGCATGGACTTAGGAAGGAAGTGAACCATTCTGCCTTTATCTCAATGACTAAACCTATCAACATCAATCAAGCCCTTTTTGATGAGTTTTTTATTTTGGCCATGCAAGAGGAGTTGAACCAATTTATTAGGAATGATATTTGGGAGCTTATAGAAAGACCAAAGGTACAAAGTATAATGGGAACCAAATGGGTCTTCAAGAATAAAATGAATGATTCTGGTGTGGTGGTTAAGAATAAGGCAAGATTAGTGGCTAAGGGGTACAACTAAATAGAAGGGATTAATTTTCATGAGACCTTTGCCCCTGTAATTAGATTGGAAGCCATTAAAATGCTATTAGCCTTTACTTGTTATAAGAGATTTAAGCTTTTTCAAATGGATGTTAAGAGTGTCATTTTAAATGGGGTGATAAAAGAGGATGTGCTTGTAGGCAACCCCCAGGTTTTGAGAGTTCTCAATTTCCAATTGATATCTTCAAATTAAAAAAGGCCTTATATGGATTAAAACAGACACCTAGAGTTTAGTACGAGAGGCTTATCACATTCTTACTGGAAAGGGAGTTTGTTAAGAGAAGCGTAGACACCACCCTTTTTCTGAGAAAAGTAGGAGATGATTTACTCATTGTTCATATCTATGTCAGTGATATACTTTTTGGATCTTCATATAAAAGACAATATGATGAATTTTCTAGAATAATGAGTAAGGAGTTTGAGATGAGTATGATGGGAGAATTGTCATACTTTTTGGGATTTAGCATAAGACAATTAGATAATTAAACCTTTCTAAGTCAATCAAAATACATAAAGGACATCTTGAAGAAATATGAAATGGACAAAGCCAAGCCAATTAGTACTCCCATGACCTTAGGTGTTCAGTTGGACAAAGACCCAAATAGAAAATTAGTTTATTAGAAGAAGTACAGAGGGATGATTGGATCTTTACTTTACTTGACTACTAACCGACTTGATATTATGTTTAGTGTTTATCTCTGTGCTAGATTTCAAGGTGATCTCAAAGAATTCCACCTGACTGCAGTTAAGAGAATTCTTAGATACCTTTTAGGTATCCAAAACCTAGGAATCTGGTACCCTAGGCACACCACTTCTTTTGAGATTATTGGATATTTTAATTCTAACTTTGCTGGATTTAAGGTGGATAGAAAAGCACTTCAGGGACTTGCCAATTCATATGACAATCTTTAGTCTCCTGGTTTAGTAGAAAACAAAATTCAGTTACACTTTCACTGCTGAAGCTGAGTATATTGCTTTAATAAGTTGTATGGCCCAAGTCCTTTAGTTGAAGCAACAAGTTCTGGATTTAGGATTACATGTATGCACAATTCCAATCATTTGTAACAATACTAGTGTTATCTGCATTTCTAAGAATCCTATCCAATATTCAAGGACCAAGCACATTGACATAAGCATCACTTTATTAGAGACCATGTGACCAAGGGGGACATTGAGCTACACCATGTGGAAATTGAGAATCAACTAGCTGACATCTTTACTAAACCACTGGCCTTCGATACTTTCAGTACTTTAAGGACATGATTGGGTGTGATTGACATAAAAACATAAACTTGATTCCTACTAATTTTTTATTTGATATCTGTTTCACTTATGTTTATTTTTGTTAATTGTTTTTGTTATTTTTATTTTTCGTATACTTTAAATTTTCTTATAATCATCGTTGAAATTAATATTTTATGCCATGTTTTTGTTTTTAAAAATTTATAGTCAATATTTTACATCTCTTAATCAGTTAAAGAGGGAGACACCGTTAATTGTTTATTTTTCTCTAACTTCTTTTAGTGGTGTAGTTTTTTTTTCCAAACAAAAGTTTATCTCAAATCAACAACTAGACTAAGGAATTGAAATCTTTTCAATCTTGCTACAGTAATCTATTATATATATATAATTTCCAAAGTCTTTATTTTACCTTCAAAATTTTTGAAAACTTATCGCTGCATTTATTATATGATTTTTTATTTTGTTTTGTGATTCATTCTTCCTTATATTAAAGAGTAAGTTTTTTCTCTCTAATATCTGGAAGATATAATCAGAACTGAGATTTTTTAAGAATTTTAGAAAAGGAACCTAGCTTGCAAAATTAAATTAAAAAAAAAGTGGCCAATGATGCTAAAATCAAAAGATGCGCAATGTCGCCAAAACTAAAAAAAAAAAAGTGGACAAGGATGCCAAAATCAAAAGATGCACAAAGAGCGCCAATTAAATTGACAAGAAACATAAAATGATTCCATCAAAAGCAAGCTCCTTCCCTTTCAAAAATTTTAAATCTTAGAAGAATTTATTGCGGATCTATTTTCATGGATGATGATTTTGATGAAAGCAAACACTTTTATTTTCTCTACGTCTGCCTTATCTTCTGACATTTCAGGTTCACACGATCGGACTACAATTTGGAATCAGCTCAAGATTGGGTAGACTAGGTCTGAGTCAGTTTGTACCTTTTTTCCTTTCTTGAGTCTATTGTATTTGGTGTGACTCCTGATGATTTGGAACTTGGAAGATTTTCTATTGTTCCCTAAAGATTTCTATTTTTGGTAACATCATCTGGGATGATATTTAAATCATCTTATATGATATGTCCAAAAGCAGAAACCCTAATTAGGTCATCATCATTAAAGCAGCCGTCATTATGCAAAAATATCATCCTGGATGATTTTGTATCGGCTAGGATGATAGGCTCAATTTAAAAAGAATATGTCGCCAAATCTTTTTAGGAATTACTTATTTTTGGACCTCATTCCGGTGGATCGTCCTGGACTATAAAATATCATCTTAGATGATCCAGGACAATTATTCCAATTTTTTTTTGAAATTTAAGGAAAGCAATTATGACTTGATTGCATGATCAAATCGTCTTGGATGATCACGCCAGATTATCCTGGCTGATATGCTGGACGATTGGACATCAAACAACTCTTTTTCAGGGCGATGTTCAGGATAATATTCTACAATTTATAGTAATCGTCCAAGATGATATATTATCATCCTGGACAATAAGAACAAATTTCTTCTAATCGTCTCAAATCGTCCTGGCTGATTGGGCTTAAATTGAACGGATTGTACAGGACGATATTATTATCATCTTGGACGATAATGTTAGCAACTTGTTGAGTCTAGTAATTAGGTTATTAAGCCTAAGTGAGTGTCCCAAGGCTACTAAGAGGGGGGGTGAATTGGTAGTGTCAGCCTCACCGCGCAGAATTGCCCAGGGGCTCAGCGGGATTCGAACCCCGCCCTCCTCTACAAGACTTCAAGGCTCCTACCAACTACTCATGAAACCAAAATCTGTTAAGTAAGTTACTTTTTTTTTATTTAACCTATTGCCTTTTAATTATTAAGAATTGTTAATTGAATTTAACAAAAAAATAAAAAATTAATTAGCTTAAAATAAAAAATATTTAATTTTAAAATAATTAACTTAATTAATCAACTTAAAATTATTACCAGCATAAATAAAAAATATTAACTCAATTAATTCAATAATTAACTTAAAATTAAAAATTAAAAATTAAAAAGTAAAAATTAAAATTAAAAATTCAATAAGTAACTTAATTGATACCAGCAAAAACAAAAAAATTAAAAATTAATTAACTTAATTAATTTAATAATTTAAGTTATATTTTAAATTAAAAAATATTTTAATTTTAATTTCCGTCGATAAATCCGCCGAAAATTCCATCAAAAAAAATCCGTCGGCAAATCAATAAAAAATTATGTCGGAAATTCGTTGAAAAAAATCTGTCGGAAATCCGCCGGAAAATCCGCCAGAATTTGCGACGAATTTATTTCCGCCAGAAATTCTGTTGGAAATGAGCTATTTTCCTGTAGTGCATATTACGGAAGGTTATTCAATCACCAAACCACCTTTGTTTGAAAATACTGCATTTAATTTTTTGAAAAATTTGCATGTCTATTTTTTTGCAATCAATTGATTTTTGCATGTGGCATATGATTTTAACTCGTTATTCATTATTGTCACGTATTTTAGATGGAATTAAAACTGGCATTCTTTTTAGTCAATGGAATAGAGATGAATAAATCGATGCTCAATTGAATGAAAAATCTTTAAATTGCTTTTTCTGTGCTTTAAATTCTAAAGATTTTATGTTAGTATCCACGTGCACTACTAGTAAGAAAGTTTGGGATAAACTACACACCATATACGAAGGCACTAGTGAAATCAAGCAATCCAAGTTGAATATGTTAATGCATGATTATGAAATATTTTTCATGAAACCTTATGAAACGATCTTAGACATGTATACTAGGTTTATTCAAGTTCTAACATCATTGCATGCTTTAGGAAAAGAATTTTTAAATTTTAAAAAAGTTAACAAAATTCTTCGTTGTCTACTGGATAAGTTTGATGCTAAAGTAATTGCTATTTTTGAATCAAAAGATTTGAATAAATATTCTATTAATAATTTGATTGGCTCACTCATTTCTTACGAGCAAAGTTTGGGTCAAAGACTTTTGGGTGCAGGTGAAATGATTGTTATAAAAGTTAAAGATATAGAAAAAGATAGCTTAGTTGGTGAAGAAAGCAATGACTTGTCAAGCAAATTAAAAAGCTCACCAAAGCATAAGCATCAACAAAAGTGGAATAAAAGTAAAAATGGTAAGGATGTTAATATTTCTTCTAACGTTATTTTCTTTCGCTGTAGGAAGCCTGATAATATGAAAAATCAGTGTCCTAATTTAAGAATTCTTCCAGCAAAAGAAAATGGTAAAGCAAAGCAAATTTTAAACTAGGAAAATAATGAAAAGAAAAAAATCTCCTGGGTAGACCTGGTTTCTGATGCATCGGAGCAGGAGAAAGATAATGGTTAAAAGCCTTATTTATGTTGTTTTTTTTTATTTTTTTTTTATTTTGTTTCCATTTTATTTTATGTTTTGTTTTTATATATTCTTTGAATTTTTTTTCTTGTTTCGTGAAATTTTTTCTCTGATCAACACGCACATTCACTTTTTTAAAAATGAAAAATCTACTTCCTATTTTTTCTTAAAATCTTTGGTAAGTTGTGATTGACTTCTCTAAAAACAGTCAAAGGAAGGAAACTCATGTTTTGACTCTCAATCTCTATTTTCTAAAAGAGGTTATTCTACTTTTGATTTAAAATCTTTTTCATATTTTAAATTAGTCTTTGAAAATAAATTTTTTTATCTCCCTACATTTTATTTATCTCATAGGAATTTTTTACAAGTTGTTGAATCTAACTTATAATTTATAATCTAGAATTCACTTTGTCAAGAATATAGGTTTACATTTGTTTTTAAGATTTTAGAAAGGTAGCATATTATAAAAAAATTGGCCAATGATGCTAAAAATAAAAGATGCGCAAAGACGCCAAATTGAAAAATATACACAAAAGTGTATCAAAAATCAAAAGATGCGCAAAGAACGCCATTCAAATTGACAAGAAGAATAAAATGAGCCCACAAAATTTAATGCTTACCATTCTTGTACTTCTTAAAAGCTTAAGAAAATTCTTGATACTTTCGATAATTGATTTTGAAAAACATGATTCCTGATTAAACAATTCATGCATTAATCTTCTATTAGATATATTTTATGAAGGAGTTTTAAAAAATTAGTGTTTCTTTTTCGAATTTATTGAATTAAACAGATTTTTGAGCCTTTTTAAAGAACTTGAGTTTGGATTATAAAATTCTAAATTTCTAACCTTTTCTAGGCTATACATTGTCAATACAATTATACTAAGTTTTTTATTAAAACCAAGAGGTAACTTTCTCATTTTAAGAATATTTGTTCTGTTCACTAGATGAGGGATTATTTTTATCTTTTAATCATTTTTTTTCTTATTGTTTATGTCCCTTCTCATTTTTATAATGTCAAAGGGGGAGAACGTATTATTGTTGGTGTATTTATATCTTTTTTTCTTTTAAAAAAATTAAAAACAAAAGTTTTTAATCTCTTCTATTTTTTAAAAAGTTTTATTCTAGTGAGTGAAACATTAGGAGAAAATGTTTCCTATTTGCAAATTCAAATCATAATGTTTACCATCATCAAAAAGGGGGAGATTGTTGCGGATCTATTTTCATGGATGGTGATTTTGATGATAGCAAACACTTTTATTTTCTCTATGATTGCCTTATCTTCTATCATTTTAGGTTCACACGATCAGACTATAATTTGGAATCAGCTCAAGATTGGGTAGACTAGGTCTGAGTTAGTTTGTACCTTTTTTCCTTTCTTGAGTCTATTATATTTGGTGTGGCTCCTGAGGATTTGTAATTTGGAAGATTTTCTGTTGTTCCCTAAAGATTTCTATTTTTGGTAACATCGTCCGGGATGATATTTAAATCATCATGATGATCTGTCCAAAAGCAGAAATCCTAATTAGGGCATCCTCATTAAACAGCCATTATTATGTAAAAACATCATCCTGGACGATTTTATATTGGCCACAATGATAAGCTCAATTTAGAAAGAATCTGCCGCCAAATCTATTTAGGAATTACTTATTTTTGGACATCATCCCGATGGATCGTCCAGGACTATAAAATATCATCCCGAACGAACCAAGACAATTTTTTCAAATTTTCTCTGAAATTTAAGGAAAACAATTATGACATGATTGCATGATTAAATCATCCTGGATGATCGCCAGATCGTCCTAGCCGGTATGCTGGATGATTGGACATCGAACAGCTCTTTTTAGGATAATGTTCAGGATGATATTCCACAAGTTATACTGATCATCCAGGACGATATATTATCATCCTCGATGATAAGAACAAATTTCTTCTAATCGTCTCAAATCGTACAGGCTGATTAGGCTTACATTGCACTGATCGTACATGATGATATTAGTATCATCCTGGATGATAATGTCTGCAACTTGCATTAATGAGCTCATTTTGAGATCTTTTATTTAAGATATGACATGACACTTGGTAAGTGTCTTTGGTAGCCATTGTAGCTTTGTTCTTTTGGGAGAAACTTAAACAGAGAGCTTGAAAGGGAGTGAGGAAAGGGTGGAGTTTAAGAGAGGGAAAAGATCTTGTGAGGGGGGACTCAAGGGAGTGTGGAGGGAGTTCCTCACGGTTGCTCCAGCAAGCTAGCACCTGAATACCGTCAGATTCAAGGCTTGTCTTGAGGGAAGTTCACCAAAGAAGAAGATCTCTTTGGTGTCAAAGGACCTGGCGACTCCGCCGCACCGGGGAAGGTGTAAGTGATTTTGTAAGGGCTTCTCCGCCTAGCTGTGGGGGCTAAGGAGATACATTTAGTTTAGTGCAATACTTGGAGTGTGCCTCCAAGGAGTGGACGTAGGTCAAGGTTTGACCAAACCACTATAAATTTTGTGTGTTCTTCCTTTATTACTTCCGCACTTTGGTTTTTATTGTGGTGATATTGGTTTTGATTTGTGTTTTGATTGAAAGATATTTTTTACCAATTCACCTCTCTCTCTCTCTTAATTAGCTTTGGGCCAGTTCATAGGGCCTAACATCCCTAACGAACTTTCAAAATTCAAGTGCCACTTGATAATTTTTCAGTGGCTTGATTTTGAGACTCTTGATCATAACTAATTACTTTAATATAATATGTTATAAAATATTTTTTTGAAACCATGTTTTGAAAGGATTTCTTTTTCTTATCCAATTGATTTTTCTGATTTAGATCTTTATTTTCAAAAGAAAGTTTTGCCTTGGAAGAAGTCCGAGGTAGGGATAATAGGATCGGTTATGTTACCAATTTTTTGGATTATGACAATGTTTATTCATTGACTTACAAATCTTTAAAATTAATAACATGGAAACTATGTCATATTTCATGCCTTGATTAAAAAAAATCCTTTGTTTATTTTTATCGTTTTCACTTGATTTCTACTTTGTGTTTGTTTTCCTCTTTTGAGATGTCAAAAGGGGGAGTAGTCTATAGTCTGATGTAGTTTGTAGTCTATTGTACTGCCTTCTTTGTACTTTGATTCTGTTATTTAGTTGATGTGTCTTTTCTTCATTGCTTAGATTTTCTTATATGTTTGCCATCATAAAAAAATGAGAGATTATTATGTTTCTGATTTTCAGAAATAGAATTTTGATGATTGCAGACACTTCTATTTTACTATGACTGGCTTGCCAATTAACATTTCAGGACCGCATGATTAAGACTGTATTTTGAACCAGCTCAAGATTGGGTAGAATAGGTCTAAGTCAATTTGTAAACCTTTTTCTTTCTTGAGTCTATTTATAATACTTGTGGTTCCTAATGCTAAGTAACCCTGCACACACACACACTTGAGTCAATTTTTTCTGTCTGACTTTGAGTTTTTTAATTTTTCTAACATCATCCAGGATGATCGAAAAATCATCCTGAACGATTAATCAAAATACAGAAACTCTAATTAGAGCACCCTGGTTAAGGCAACCGTCATTAAGCAGATCGTCCTGGATGATTTTGTATCAACCGGGATGATATGCTCAAATCAGAAAGAATTAGCTGCCAGATCTATTTAGGAAGTTTTATTTTTTAATTATCATCCAAGATATCGGACTGGATGATATAGTTCAATTATGCCTAAATTAATCTGGTGATTAAGGAAAGTAATTATGGTTGATTGATATAATCATATCGTCCTGGACGATCTCAGGATCGGCCAGGATGATCTGTTCAAAAACCTTGATTGATCTTGGATGACAAAAAATATACATCATCTATTAAGAGTGATGCTCAGGATGATTTTGTGCAGATTTGAACTAATAGGTCAGGATGATCGCTAGATCGGCCTGGACGATCATGTCATTTTATTTTCGTCCATACTCCCAACCAAGGCAATGTTTAGGATGATATTCCTTAATTTGTACTAATCGTACAGGATAATATATTATCATCCTAGACGATATGAGCAAAAAATCTTCTAATCGTCCAAAGTCGTCCGGGCTTATTGAGCTTAATTTATACTGATCGTATAGGATGATAGAAATATCATCTTGGATGATAAAGTCGGTTCTTTAAAATCTATATAAAGGACTCATGTTTTCTCAAGCTTAAGGATCCTTTGCTGTTTTCTTGACCTGAGAGAGCCTAGAGGAGGGGGAGAGAGAGGGAGAAAGAGGGAGGAACTTCACAAGGGATGCTCCAAGGAAGGTTCCAGGGTGTCTTCTCAAGGGAGGTCTTCTTTAGCAATTGCTCAAGGTTCTCTGCCTGCTTCAGGAGAAAGCAAAAGGAGTTGGGTTCTCTGCCCGCTTCAGGAGGAAGGAAAAGGAGTCGATTCTCTGCCACACCAGGGTTGGTGGAAAGGAGTTTTTGTAAGAGCTTTTTCGCCTAGCTGTGGGGGCTAAAGGAGAGACACTAAGTTGGTGCAATACTCGGAGGGTGCCTCCGAGGTGTGGACGTAGGTCAAGGTTTTACTGAACCTCTATAAATCTGGTGTGTTCTTTTTTTTTACTTACGCATTTAATTTATGCACTCGTTATTTTTTATGGTAGATTATGTTTTGATTTAAGTTCACATTTTAATCGAATTTTTTTTTTAAAATACTAAATCACCCCCTCTTGGTTTGCCTTGGGACTAGTTCATAAGGGCTTAACATCCCACGAACTTTCATACTCATGTGAAAATGTGTTTGCAATAACTTTCCAAAGCTATTTTGTGTTGCCAAAGCTATTCATGTTGAGTATTGAATGAAGTATAAAAGTTATTTTGTGTAATTCTATATGGATAACTTCTGTGAATGTTATAGTAGGTATAATGGGAAAATTATTTCTCATTGTATATGTATTCCTAAACCAACTAACTGGAAATGAGAAAAGACACCAAAGGAAATAATAATGTTCTATGAATACAAAAAAGCCATCCAATTATGGCCATGAATGACAAATTAAACATCATAGAATTAAAAAAAAAAAACAAAGAAAGTGAAATCCTATCAGAAATATAATGCATGCCAATGATAGTTAAAAACAAAGAATAACAACTCACCCACATTTGAATATTATATGATTTTGAACATTCTATGAAATAAATTTATTTGTATTTTAATTGACCTTTTCATCAGCATTCACTTTATTCCAAGTATCTATGAATTAATATTTTCTATTCACTCCAGCAAAGTATTGCCTAAAGCACTAAATCTACACTTCACAAACTATTCTAAAATAACTTCTATCCATGTCACATTGTCGTCTCCTTCACATTCTTAATCCTCAAATATAATACTCTTCTAATGGATATATTGTCTATCTTTTATTATGCATTCTGAATAAATGTCCATTATGTTAATACAATCATTTCTTAATTTATCCCTCTCAAGCTTTCCATAGATGCACCTTAATATTATTAGAGCTTTATTCTAATTATCTATAAATAAGCATTTTTATTTACTCTAGTTGAGTGTTGCTTGAAGCATCAAATATATTCTTCGCAAAATCATTTTAAACAACTTCTATCCATTTTAAGGTCAACCCAGTCACTTTCATAATCCTCAAATATAATTTATATACTCATCTACTAGATGTATATTTTATATTTTATTGTACATATACTAATTGTATAAGTTTATGTTCAATAACATTATATTTAATATATATCATTAATCATTTCTTTAATATAATCATTTCTTAATTTATCCCTTTTAATGTTTTTCATGTATATACATTAACTTTCTCATTTTTTGTCAAACTTCTTTTAATTATCAATACTTATTTTACTATCCAATAATGAAATCCCTACATCTTTAAACCTTTTATCACTTGGCTACATTATATTTCAATTTCCTTGTTGTTTAGAATTATATTTGCTATAAATAAAAATATTGTATACTTTTATTTTACATGATATACTCATTTCAAGATTTAAAATTTTATTATTATCATCATTATCTTAAAATTCAATTTTTAACACATTCTAAAAGCATATTTATTTTTCATGAACATGTTTAAACCTTCTCACTCCCATCACCAATAACACTTTTAGTCTACCATGTATTTATTAAAAATCTTTAAACCTTCTCACTCCCATCATCAATCTCCCTTTTACTCTGTCATCTATTTATAGCCACTTATGATTTATAAGATAATTTCATAACAGAATTAGTTATCATATCGCATAATAAGTATGGTTCAATTAAAGAATATCAATTTGCCTCACTAAGTAACAAGTTTTAGAAATTTATCAATATTGCACATTTTAAATTCAACCATGTTATCCTAGATAAATTAATTATTTTGATTGTTTTCTTAATACTAAGATATACATTCAAAACTACTATTATATATTTACTATTTAAATTCTTCTAAAATTATTCTTATCATTTCTTAAAGTATTTCAAGATCATAGGCTATTGTGATATCAAATAATATTTCTCCTATTGCATTTATATGACTTAATCAATATCCATAATGAATTATATGATAGCTTATCTTCCTAGAAGACCTATATTCATTTTAAGTCAAACAAAACTCTTTCTTCCTTAAGCATATGCATATTAGCATTTCATCAAACTCTTCTCAAAACTAATATTTGAAACTTGTTTCTAATACAACATAAGTATAAGTACTACCCATATTATAATATTATTATGATAATTATTTTAAAAGCAATCACCATATCAATAATTTTATTCATTGAACAATTTTAAATTTCAAGGATCTATATAATACTATCATTGCTCAATTCTTATTATCAACCTTTCCACCATACAATAACTTCTAACTTTTGTTTGATTTTTTTTCCATATCCATTTTATTGCTTGTAAATAAATAATATTTTATTATTCTTCCATTAATTATGTACAACATTATAGCAAGTCATTTAAAGGTAAAAGTTTGTGTTGAGTTGCATATAGCATCCAAACCTTTCAAATGCCCAGCTAGAAGCAACTCCTGAAAAAGTATGTCAATAATAATGATCATTTTGGGTAAAGCACATTCCAAACTAAAAGAATATGAACAAGATTAAAAGCACTTCCTAAGAGGGTGGGTGAGAGTACAAAGAGAGATAGGAAGAGAATGAGAGAGAGGGAGAGAGAGAGAGAGAGAGAGAGAGAGAGAGAGAGAGAGAGAGAAAGGGGGAATAAGATAGATGGATAAAGGAAGAAAGAGTGAGAGGATGAGTGAGAGTACAAAGAGAGGGTTGTAACTTAGTTTTTTTATTATTGAGATTATTGCAATATATAATTTGTACGCTTTTAAAGCCATACATAAAGAACATAAAGAAGCTAAAATAGAAATATTTTAGTGCTTGTTGTGCTTGGAAATAGTTGAAATTGTTTGTGGATGAGGATGATCGAGACAGTGGTGCCAACATAGATTGGAGGATTGTTAATTGAATATAAGCCATCATGGGAAGTTCCTTGAAGGAGAAGTTGGTTTATCTCCAGATACTTTAGATAAAATCCATTTGGAGTTAAGAAGATAGATACATCATTATCTTTGGTGAGATTAGAAATGGATAGAAGATTATGAGAAAGATAGGCGACATGTAAGACATGAGGTAGAGTGAGCTTACTTATTGAGATTGCTAAAATAGAAATATTTTAGTGCTTGTTGTGCTTGGAAATAGTTGAAATTATTTGTGGATGAGGATGATCGAGACGATGGTGCCAACGTAGATTGGAGGATTGCTAATTGGATATAAGCCATCATGGGAATCCTTGAAGTAAAAGTTGGTTTATCTCCAGATACTTTAAATAAAATCCATTTGGAGTTAAGAAGATAGAGACATCATTATCTTTGGTGAGATTAGAAATGGATAGAAGATTATGTGATAGATAGGGGACATGTAAGACATGAGGTAGAGTGAGCTTACTTGTTGAGATTGCTAAAATAGAAATTTTTTACTGCTTGTGCTTTGAAATAGTTGAAATTGTTTGTGGATGAGGATGATCGAGACGATGGTGCCAACATAGATTGGAGGATTGCTAATTGGATATAAGCCATCATGGGAAGTTCCTTGAAGGAGAAGTTGGTTTATCTCCATATACTTTAGATAAAATCCATTTGGAGTTAAGAAGATAGAGACATCATTATCTTTGGTGAGATTAGAAATGGATAGAAGATTATGTGATACATAGGGGACATGTAAGACATGAGGTAGAGTGAGCTTATTTGTTTCGATTGTTGTAACTTAGTTTTTTGATTGTTGAGATTATTACAATATATATGTTTTTGATGATTCCAAATCTTATTTTTTTAATTACAATTTCTCCTAACATATATTGAATATAGTGCTTTTCTTATTTGTGTGTACTAACATTTCAGGAAACTCTTACTCTAGACTATTGAAGACGTCAAATTATATATTAGATTAGGTTTTACTAAAAATAGAGTCTATATTTTTTATTTTTATTGAATCTGGGAGACTGTGATTGTAATTCAGTAACTGTGCACAGACACACACTAGGGGAGCATTTAAATTTTATAATTTTTAAAACTGATTGTATTATACAATTTCATTTCGTATGAGACAATTTGTTCAATTATTTCCTCTTGCGAGCAGTTAGACAAACTTTGCAAAGAAAATTCTTTTAAGTACTGATTGTAATATACGAAGTGACCTTCATACATATGATGTCCAAAATAATGGGCCCCTTTTCGTCCTGACAAATACCAAATTTTTTTTAACTGATCATACTGTACAATGCCTTGTTCATATAGATGACGTCCAGAGTACAAAAATGTAGGGAAGTTTTTGATCCCGACGAATGGCAAAATTTTCTTAACTGATCGTACTATACGATGCATTGTTCGCATAGACGATGTACATAGTATGAAAATGTGGGGAACCTTTTCATCCTGACGAACGCCAAATTTTTTTGAATGGATCGTATTGTACTTGTTCGTACAGATGACATCCAAAGTACAAAAATATGGGGAACCTTTTCATCCTGATGAATAAAAAAAATTTCTTAATAGTTTGTACAGTACAAACAGGGTTCATACTAGATCATTATCGGATATAAAAATATTTTTATATGTTCATATGTACCAATTTTTGAACTATTCGTACGTATGAATTACGGTCATATTGTACGATCGTATACGCTCAAAATGGCAATTTTTTTGTTTTTTGGATGATTTTTCATGTCTTTCATATAAAAAGTCCTTAGAAATTGATTTGGACTATCTATTTTTCGTATTTTCTTTGAGAGCAAGTAAACGAGAGTTTTGGGAGAGTGTTTGAGAGAGAGTTCTTGCAAGTGGAGTGTGAAGGGTTCACAAGGTTACTCAAAGGTAAGAATATCTTTTATATTTTGGTTACTACTCTTTCTTTCTTATTTCTAGTTGCTTGAGAGAAGATCTTTGAAGAAGATCTGTTACTCTGCGGATACTTGGAGGGTGTGAAAGGACGACGGTACTCTGCCGACACTTGGAGGATGTGAATGGATGATGGTACTCTGCTGACACTTGGAGGATGTGAAAGGATGACTGTACTCTATCGATACTTGGAGGGTATGAAAGAACGAAGATACTCTGCCAACACTTATAGGGTGTGAAAGGATGATGATACTCTGCCACACCTAGAATTGGTGGAAGAGAGAAAAATTGTAAAGGCTTCTCTGTCTTGCTGTGGGGGCGAAAGGAGAGTCTCTTTGGTAATAGTGCAATATCTAAAGAGGAAGTCTTCAGGAAATGGATGTAGTTCTGATTGGACCGAACCACTATAAATCTTTTTATTCACTTTTATTTATGTACTTTTATTTTTTAGTATTTAGTAATTGTGGTTGAAAAGCTTGTTTGAAAAAGAAAAATAAAATTATAAGAATTATTAAACCGTTTTTTTTTATTAAAATTCAGGAGGGAAGTTTTAAAATTACTAATTCACCCTCCTCTTGGTTAGTCTTGGGACATTTGCATAGGTTTAACAACCTATCCTAACTTTATAAGTACATCATTTTATTTTGGAAACTAGTGTACTCTAATAACCATATGAAGTTTAGGAAAATGTATATATGTGAAAGTAATTTATGGTATATTTCTAGAAAGTTGAGTAGTATTTTATGTTTAATTGAATTTACTATTCAAACCTTTAATTTATAAACTATAAAAATGTATATTGAATTATGTTATAGGAATTATGCATATGACAAGAAAGTCTATATAGAGAGAAAGTAAATTAATATATTATGGTTCATTGATCTATTCGTTTTTTTTTTTTTAAAGATGCAAGGATGCATTAAAATAAAAGAAACCTAGATACAATCTAATGTGAGAAAGCAAAACTATGACATTCTTCTTTTACTAATATAATAAAAGAAGAAGGAAGATTGCTCTCACAAAAAAGTCCCAAAAAAAGTCATAAGAACAAGCTAAGTTAGCACAATAATCCGCTAACTTATTACATTTACGATTAACCCAATGAAAGTAAACATTATTGAGCTCACTAAAGAAAGATAAATCTTCTTCTTCCATGCTCCAATCCTTCTTCTTCGGTAAGCTATACAGTTTGTGAAGAAAAAGGATAACATTCTTATTATCACCTTCCATAATAATGCCTTTGACATCAAGAAGCCTACCATGCAAGACTTCTTTGAGAGATGAAAAAGCCAATATCTCAAGTTGAGCAATGTCCCAATCTACTTTTCCTTTACCAAAAGCTAAAAGATATCTTCCTTTACAATCTCTCACAATACCACCAATACCTGCTATATAATTACCTTTTAAAGAAGCATCAAAGTTTATTTTAAGCCACTCGAGTGGAGGAGGTTGCCATTTATCTGTACACAGTCCAAATGACTGATTAGCAACCCAGTGATCCAAAAGTGAAAAACTTTGTTTAGCAGATCCAAGAAAACTGAGAGTTGAAGCAACGATCATGATGTTACTGTCTTCGGATTTTCCATGCTTAACCTTGTTTCTACTATTCCAAACAAACCAAAGTAGTGTAAGATAGATCCTTACTAACATCATATTCGAATTCTTTAATCTCATAAGACAAAGCAAGCAATCTTCCCAATTCCTAAAAATAGGAATCTGGAATCCCCAACTCCTTAGAACTTCAATTACCTTCAGTAGCTTAGAACAACTCGTAGAAACATTGTTCACGTTTTCAATTTCACCACAGCCCCGTGGACACAAGCTAGTATCTGATAATCTTCTTCTGAATAAAAAAAATTTAGTTGGAATAGCATCTCTGTGAAGCCTCCAAATGAGAATTTCCACCCGAGCATTTAATTTCAGTTTGTATAACCAAGAAGCTAGAACATCTTTCTACAAACCTTTGAAGCCATCCTCCAATAGTAAAGCTGCTATGGATTTCCCTGTCAACTGAAGTTTCAGCTCCATTCTATCAGTTTGAGAATTCTGGGCTATCTAAACATCACAAATAATCTTCAGTAAATCTCCACCAAAGTATAAGCTCAATTTATCAAAGTCCCAACTACCATCATGAATGAAGTAGTCTAGGGTTGTATTATCATCATACAATAACCCAACAAACGTAGGCCATTTGTTTAAACTCATATCCAAAATCCAAGTATCCTTTAACACATTGATCTTGGATCCATCCCCAACCTTCCATCTAACAAAATTACTAAGAGCTTTTCATCCACTAGAAATAATCTTCCAAGAAGAAGAAGAATTACTTCTATAGTTCACATTATCCCACCACTTTTCTTCAAAATTGTTTATTAAATTTTTGCTTATTAAATAATTCGAATTATCAATAAGCCTCCAAGCAAACTTTGCCCTCAAGGCATCTCTTCTAATAATTGTTGAATTCACTCCCCAACCACCAATCTGTTTTGGTTTACAAAGAGACTCCCACTCTATGTAATGAATCCCATGGCTTCCATCTTCTATTCCAAATGAAATCTCTACACAATTTCTCAAAGTCTTTCAAAATTCTCAAAGGAACAAGAGAATGTGACATAAGAAAAACGGGAAGAGAAAGGTAAACAGTTTTTACCAAAACCAGTTTATCCACAAGAGAGGTATATCTATTACACCAAGTACTAAGCTTTTTAATAGATTTATCCAGTAATGATTGGAAATTTAAATTCTTTAATCTCCTCAACGCCATCTTGATTCCCAAGTAGTCAAATTCAGTCACTAATGTTAAGAGAGTTGTTATTTGCATGTTTTACATTCTTACAACTTGTATAGTTTTCATGATTCCAAATATTATTGTTTTATGTATTTATGTCTCCTAACACTTTTTGGAAGATTTTTTTTTTGCTATTGTATGAACTAACGTTTCAGAAAAATCAATCTCCAAACTACTGAAGACTTCAAATCAAATTCAACATGAGATACTTTGTGAATTTGAAGCGTGTACTTTTCTTTGAATTAAGTTTGTGAGGGAGTGATTGTAATTGAGTGAAGAAATATACACACACACTTAAGGAGATCTTAAAAAAATTATACTTATTGTACATGACGAACCATATTCGTACGGGACGATCAGGTCAGTTATCTCCTCGAAAGAGCAATGGAACAAACAGGAGTTGAAGAAAATTTTTCTAAGTCCTGATCGCCTAGGACGAACTAAAATTCATCCCAAGATGAAATATTCTCTAGAAAATTTTTGTTCAGACGAAATTCATATTCATATAAGGACAAAATGCTCTTTGGAAAATTTTTGTCCAGACGAACTAAAATTTGTCCCAGGATGAAATGATCTCTGGAAAATTTTCGTCCAGACAAACTCAAATTAGTCCCAGGATGAAATGTCCTTTGGAAAATTCTCGTTCAGACAAAATTCATATTCGTGCCAGGACGAAATGCTCTCTAAAAAATTTTCATCCAAACGAACTCAAATTCGTCCCAGGATGAAATGTCCTTTAGAAAATTTTTGTTTAGACGAAATTCATAATCGTGCTAAGATGAAATGCTCTCTAGAAAATTTTTGTCCAGATGAACGCAAAATCGTCCCGGTACGAAGTGAACCAACTCTGAATATTTTGGCGACTTCTATAGTTTTTGGGAACTGACCTATGGAATAACCATTCGTACTGGACGAACCTAGTTTGTACGGGATGATGATCAGGTATGAATTCAGTTCGTACCAATATACATTTGGTTCATTTCCAACACATTTAAGTAAAATCATCCAGGACGATCCACGATCATACGGGACGATCCACGATCGTACGGGACGATCCACGATCGTACGGGACGATCCACTACTGACAGACTTGAAAATTTGTAATTTTTGGATGATTTTTCTTATCTTTTATATAAATAGACCAATTTAGACTGCCACTTAATCTTTTTGCCTACTGATCTTCGTGCCAATTGAAAGGAGAGTCAAGGAGAGAGTGTCTATAAGAGATTTCTTATTTTTAGAGCGTGAAGGATTCACTTGAAACTCAAATGTAAGAATCTCTACTTGTGGTTTTTAAATACTTCACTCTTTTCTATCTTCCTTCTAGATTTCTTGTGAGAAGATATGTCAAGGAGATCCGATTCTCTGCCGACACTTGGAGAGTGTGAACTACCGAAGGGTTCTCTGCCCACACTAGGAGAGTGTGAAATGACAAAGGGTTCTTTGCCCACACTTGTAGAGTGTGAACAGCCGAAGGGTTCTCTACCCACACTAGGAGAGTGTGAAAGGACGAAGGGTTCTCTGCCTACACCAGGAGAGTGTGAAAGGACGGACGGTTCTCTGCCAACAGTGGGAAGAGTGTAAAAGGACAGCGGTTCTCTGATGCACCGGGTAGTGGTGGAAGAGAGTTTTGTAAGGGCTTCTCCGCCTTACTATGGGTGCAAAAGGAGAGTTACTATTAGTATTAGTGCAATACTCGGAGGGTGCCTCCCGGGAGTGGATGTAGGTCATGTTTGATCAAACCACTATAAATTTCGTGTCTTTTATTTTTCCGCTGCTTTTATTTTTTACCTTAATATTTTTAACTTGTGATTGAAAAATGTTTTCTATAAAATTCACTAAAGTTAATTTTTTCAATTTTAACTTTTAAAAAGAGGGGTAAAATTTTTTAATTACCAATTCACCCCCCTCTTGGTTAGCTGTTGGGACATAAGCTTAGGTTTAACAACCTAATTCATATTGAAAAAGTTTCAATAACCAATTTGATTCCCAAAAGTTTAGAAAACAATTTACTCCTCCTCCTTAAAACAGAGTTACCGCACAAAAAGGATGATTTCTGAAGATTAATTCTCTGACCGGTCCAAGAGCAGTAGTTTTCAACAATATCTTTAACCTTCCTTACACTTCTCATCTTGGCTTCAACAAAAAGCAAGATATCATCTGTGAAAAGGAGATGAGAAATTCTTTGAGATCTAGAAGAAATCTTTATACCAACCTCCGAACCTCTACCAAAAAAAGCAATTGGATAGAAGTTGTGAGCACAAAATAAATAGGAATGGAGAGAGTGGACACCCTTGCCTGAATCCACTTCTTCCTTCAATCCAATTGGAATTAGATTCATTAATCATAATGGAAAATCTAGGATCTGAAATGCATTCCATCACCAAATTGACAAACTTGAAAGGAAAACCCAAGTCTAACATCATTTTCTGAGGAGTTGCCCAACTCATACTATCATATACTTGTTCCATGTCAACTTTAATGGCTAAGAACCCATTGCTAGCCTTAGAATGCCTTAATTTGTGAAACACCTCATGAGCCAAAAGAATGTGATTTGAAATTGACCTTCCCTTCACAAAAGCCACCTGCTCTTCAAATATAATTTTTGGAATGATCTCCACCATTCTATTCAACAATATTTTAGCCACAATTTTGTAGATAGAATTACACAAACTGATTGGATGAAAAGCAACAGGAGAAATCGGGTTTGAAGACTTAGGAATCAAAACAACCATTGAGTCTTTCCAATCCTTGCACAATTTTCCTGCATAAAAGAATAGTTTAACCGCTCTAATGACATCCTCACGTATGATATGCCAAAAAGCTTTGAAGGAGTAAGTAATCCTGTCACAACCTGGAGCTTTATTATTACCCAACTTCATAATAACCTCCTCTATCTCAAGCACAGAAAGCTCCTTATCCAACTGAATTTTGTCATCATGACCTAAAACCTGCCACGGTTTAGGCCATTCTTCCAAACGGCATTCCCTACTCTTCCACTTATTATGGAAGAAATTAAAGAATACCTCTTCAACCTCCTTCAGTTCATCCATTAAAATACCATATGCATTCCTGACCTGAGAAATCCAGTTGGCGTTTCTTCTTGCCTTGGCAAAGGTATGAAAAAACTTAGTATTGGAATCACCATCTTCAAGCCACTTCACTTTGGCTCTCGCTTCCACCAAGAATTCAAACAATTAAGGATAACATTGAGCTCTTTGACTTTACTCCTAAGCAACCAAAGTTTTTCATCATCCAGCCAACCCTCACTAGCTTCTTCCTCTTGAATCTGAGAAATTTCAGCCTTCAATCTATCTTTCTCTTTAGAGAATTCTTTCAACTTGAACTTACTCCAAAAGAACAAGTCCTTCAAGCCTCTTTTGCAATTCTTATTAAGGATTTCCATATCATCCCCCATGAAGTTTTTCTTCCATACATTAGAAATAATGTGAGCTGAAGTTTTGAAAGTTAACCAAGCATCTTCAAACTTTAAACACCTTCTTCCACTTGAGACCGAATCAAACATCTTCAAGACAATAGGACTATGGTCTGAAGCCACTCGCAACATATCCCTTCTGTTATTGGTGGTGACTTCAACTGTATTTTGGCACAGGAAGATAAGAAGGGAGGGAGGAAGTTTCCTTATATCCCTCTGAGAATGCTCCTGGACACACTCCCAAAGCAACCTTCTCTTGTGAGTCTCCTTACTACCATAGACAGTGCTGATCCTCCAAACTCCCTTATTAAAGACATTAAGATCCCCAATTACACATTGATCTAATGTCTTGACAACTTAAAAAGATGCTACATCCGATCTCCAAATAATCATAATACCACCTGAAAGTCCTTCTGAAGGAAGAAGGAAAAAATCTCACAAAGGGCCCATCAATCTATCAAAAGAGATTCTAACAAAGAATTGATTTTCGTCTCAACCAATCCTACAAAAAAAAAAACTTTAAAATCTTTAATAAACTCCTTCATATAGAGAGAGGCCTCTCTTTTCTTGGCCCTTCTATAATTCCAGAAAGCAATAGATTCCATTTAAAGAACCATGGGGGAAGAGCCCCCATCTCTTCTCTTGTTAACTCCTTCAAAAATTCTATCACGTGGCTTATTTTTAATAGGTCCTAAAGCCTTAAGCTCCTTAGCAAGCTTACATTTTATCATTTCCCATTGGAGCCAATGTCCCTTTCTTTCTCGAAACCACTCACCTTCACATCACAGATTATTTTCTCTGTATTATTGTCAGAATCTTCCCCCCCGCCACTCTTCTTTTCATTACTTTTACTACCACCAGCTACTGAGGAGTTAATCAATTTAACTCCCTCCCCTACCAGCTCCTCCTTATTCAGCATATCAAATTTGTTCATAAGAACTGGGGTGAAAGATTTTACAGTTGAAGACTGCAAACCAACCTTTAAAGCCGCACTCTCTGCTTTGACCAGACTCTTCACAGCAACAGCCTCCAAAGAATTTAATTGAATTCTTCGAGCAAGAATATCCTGTTCTTCAAAAATTTACCCTTCTTCCAGGATGTTATCCTTAGCGTTAGACGCCACCTCCAGAATTGCTCCCATGTCCTGTGTAACTCCTTTAACTGCAACAGTATCACAAAGAATAGTTTTAGACTTCTTCCACTATTTTTTTGTAACCTTCATTTTATCCTTCAACATGACAGGCCTTCTACTACTCCTCCTATTAACCATGATCCATGGTCCATAGGTAGAGTCATTAACCACTTCTTGAGTCTTATCTACCTCCTTATCATATTTAGAAAGCACTTAAACAGCAGTCCGATCCAAAGTATCAGCTTTCCTAAGCTTGTAATCAGATTTCTCATGGCCAATTAATCAACAATCAAAATAAAAAGTGGATATCTTCTCATAATCAACTTTTTGAAAAAACCTCCCATATTTGCTTTCCACCCAAACTCCCAGTGGAAGAGGTTGATCAAGTTTTACTCTTACACAAACCCTTGCAAATCCCCTCTTCCCCCACTGAAACATATTCCCATCCATCATAAGAGGTTTTCCAATAATTGCAGCTATTCTAGCCACATTCCACCTCATCCAAACATTGCAAGAGAAAATGAGGCATCCTAATCCAAATTGGAGAGGATAGACCCTTCAATGATAAGGTAGAGAACTCCACCGTCCATTTCTCCATACTCACAATGTGCCCATTGACGAACCAAGGTCCTCCTGACAAAACACCTTCCATCATTTCCATAGAATCAAAGGAACATAAAAACCAACCTTTGCCAAGGGTTGTGAAATTAAAATTTCCCAACTGTTTCCATTGAAGCCTTACTTCGCAAGCTACAATATGCGATGGAATATCCTTTCCAAACACCTTGATCACTAAGGATTTCTTCAGCTTGCTGGAATTTAGGACCTCAGCATCCTCATTTAATTTCACTGCTTTACCATCCTCTGTTAATACCAAATCCTCTTTTTTGAAATCCAAATGGATGTAAGGCTTCTTGAATCATGGATTGTTATCTACCTCCTTCACAGCTCTAAAAGGCATTTCCACATTAACCTTATCCACTACAACATAATCCTTCTGAACCAAGCATCTATTGGAATGAAATTTTGTGTTAACAAGAATATTGGAATTCACATTTATCCCAAGGACATCTCCTGAGATTGCATTTGAATTACCAAATCTATTAACATATAATTTCATTCTAGACGATGAAGCCGACAAATCAACCATATCACGTTCCAAGGATTTCTTAGATAGCTGAGGCATTATCGAACATACCTCTCCAACAATGGCTTTTCCCTTGCCTTCCACATAAACTTTCTTCTTTGGGACCTCCTCTACGTTATCCTTGATTAGCAACGGTCCTCCAGCAGTTTTGAATGCAGAATCCAAATTCAAAAAATTTAAATCATCATTCCGGCGATTGACTCCTTCCAGATTATGGTTAAGCAAATCTTCATTCGCAATACACTTCTTTGCCGCTGCAAAAGATGGACGGCGGCCCTCCTCCACCATCTTCAACGTCACTACCTCCGGCCAAGGAGTAAAAGCCGGGCTCAGAAAATTCAAAATCCAGGAATTTTCTCTCTCAAGAAAACCGGAGTTTCTATCTCTCAAATCGCAATACACTTAACTACTTGTTGCAAGATTGAATAACTGTCTCATTGATCTATTCAAGCAGGACCTTCTATAGGTTTTAAGCAAGTTCCCCAAAGGGATCCTTCTTGAGGGCTAGTATCCTCATCAAGATTTGGTAGCTAATAGTGAGACACATCAAAAAAATCATGAGTATACATGATGAATGTGTTCTAATCTAAATAAGTAAATAAAAAATATTAGCAATAACCTATCCTATAAACGTTGGAAGGAATTTTATGAGAATGCTTATTGCATGTTTTGTAATTAAGGTGAGAAGAAAGGAATTTTGATCAATAGAGCTCTTAGGCTATTAGAGAATGTGCTTGAAAAAGTTAGAAATTAAGTTATATTCTAGTTCAAATGTTCGTTTGAATATGATATATTATTCCTCAAAATTTAATATAAAGACTTTTTCATCTAAAATGAATTTATGAAAATATTAGATCAAATAAAAATATAGAAGGCATACTATCCAAATATGTGCATCACCAGATATACAAAGTCAAATTTATATGAAATATTAAAAAAAGGATTGTTGGATTATTTATGGAAAGAAACAAAGTATTTAATTCAAGTAACGTAGCCTCTCACAATAAATTCATAGAAAAATATAAATTCATAATTTTATTTTTATCAAAAAGTTTATGATTATGATATGACCTCAAATCATATTGTGCATAAACATATAAATTTATTAACTTTTTAAATATTTGAATGATAGTTCTGACTATTTTTTCAAGTGTCGTTGTGGAAATTTATGAAGTTAAAAAAATAAATGTTCTGGATAATTACGGGGTTGAATAGCTTAATAACGGAATAAAGTCCTCTGCAGATGAGTGAGAGCTAGAATTGGTTCCGTAGTTTTCTTGGGCTTGGAAACCTAACCATGGCTGCGAGGATTGCATCAAGGTACTTAGTTCGTAGACTTTCTTCCAGTGGGAAGGTCCTCAGTGAGGAGGAGAAGGCTGCGGAGAATGTGTACATCAAGGTTAATCTCTGAATGTGATTTTCTTTATTTAGATTAGTTGAAGTAGGTCTTTGTTTGCTTTCTAGCTTTAGTTTTCTCTGTTTCATCTCTAATTAATTGGTAGAAGATGCTACGATTTCTATTTTTGTTCGAACTTGTTTTGGTAAGTTGACCTAGTTTTGAATTCTTATTCTGAACTACATGGAAGTTCCTTTTCGTGGGGTATTAATTAAATAACCTATTGAAGATTAAAATTGGAAGTTACAGCAATCAATATCTTTGAGCTTCTTGTGTTCTTCATGGTGTTACTTGGCGCTGACCATGGAATTAGGATTCAGAAACTAAGTCGGCATCTATATCAAAAAATGCTTTTAGAACGAAAATACTGAAATTACAGTAGAAGTTGTTAGATCATCAGAACGTATCATTTAACTATCTTTGATGTGATGAATAGCTTCTATGGAGGATCAGCCTTGCTTTGTAGTTTAGTTTATAAAAGGGACTTCGCACTTCTTGCGCTTCTTGGTAAAATTTCAATGATTCATTCATATCCTTGTAATCCGATTAATATTATAGTTTGTCAAATGCTGATTTCATTTTGTTATAATGGTTATTCTTGTATGAGGGCGGATGATACATGCCAAGTTATATGTTCTTGGTTTTTTACATGATGATTTATTTCTAAAGGAGGATGGGGACTTATGCCCATTTTCCCATCCATTATAAACCAGCAATTTGATTTTTTATTCCTTGAGCTTGTTGATTAATAAGCTATGTATGATGCTAAAAGTATGTAATTTTAACATTCCCATCAATTACTTTAATGTCATATTAGATTTTGCTTTAACTTATGATTTTATACTTGGTAATACTATTTAAGAAAAAAGTACCCGCTAACCTTAAAAAAAAAAGAAAAAGAAAAAGAAAAAAAGAAAAGCATCTCAAATGGACATAGGAAAACTCAAATTAATTATTTTCTTATAAAAATAAATATATCATTTAAATTGCAAAGATTGTAAAATTTTTCGAGTGAACTTTTATGTACAATATTGCCTTTTAGCTATATCACCGACACTTCTCCTCAAAGTGGCGTGCAGTGTTCGACGCGTATCCGACATGACATGCATTCGACACATCTCCAACACACGTCCGACAGCCCTTCGATATGTGTCAGACATGCCGAAAATGTGTCCGATTAAAAAAATATTAAATACAAATTGGATACATATGTCTGATACACGCGTCTTAAATATTTTATGAATTTTTTTAAAATATAATATCTTGTATTTAAAATTTTTATTTATTTAAAATATAAAAATTAAATTTTTTTTTCCTATCCACATCACCAAATCAATTGACCGCACTCAATACCCCATTCATCAAATATTCTCATTTTTTATTTCTCTTTGTCTAGTCGTGACTTTTGTTTCACAATAATACTTGATGTTATCTTAACATTGAAGTCTGACATCGTTTTAACATCGAAGCCTAATGTCGTTACAACATTGATATTTCAAAATCATTTCAACATCAAAGTTTGACACTGTCGTGATATTGTTGCTCAATGCTAGCAATTTTTACACACATAACTTAATAGCTCATCTTTGTCCGAAGTCGTCTTTACATTGATGACCAAAGTCCTCTTAACATCGATGACAGATGCTCTCGTAGCATCGATTCTCGATACTTACTGCATAACATCGATGCTTGACTCTTGACAACATTATCATCTCCTTTCTTGATATCTGATACACGACATCAACGTACGATTCTCGATATCCTAATATTAATTATTTTAAGACAAATTCTACTTAAATTATTATGTATTTCTAAATTATTTTTAATATTTTTCTAACTCATTTTTAATGCACTATTATTAAAATATAAAAATTATAATACTGTGTCTAACCCGTGTCTGTGCCCTATAATTTTGCAATAATTGATGTGTCATGTGTCCGTTTTGTGTCGTATGTGTGTTGCCGTGTTTGTGCATCATAGCTTTTTAGTTTTGTACTTTAAGAAATTTGTAAAACTAAAAAATAAAGTGAAATATTGTCCTAAGATAAGTCGGAGGTGTTTAAAGAACTCTAATAAAAATATTTATGAGAGTAAGATTTAAGCTTTTAAGATTTGGGTTTTTCTTGAGGAAGTTAATGTTATGTGAAAAAAAATAACTTGTGATATTAAGAATGATGTAATGTATGTGCTTGAAGAATCAAAATGAGAAGTTCATAACAGTAAAAATTGTTGGTGGTGAAATCAAAATATGTAAGAAAAGATAAAAAATAAGATGTTATGATATAAAAATTAGTTTAGATGCAAAAGCTAAAAAAATTGAGAAAATTATAGAGAGACCCATATGAATTCTAATAAAATATTATATGATATAAAGAATTTAGCTGTTAGTAATTTATATAATATATTAAATACTAAGGACAATGAAAGATTATGTATAAGATAATAAAAAAAAGAGATACAATAAGTATTAGTTCAAATAAAGTGCATTAAGGATGAAGATCAAGAAATGTTTTTCTTGGAAGAGGATATTCATTATAGATGAGTGAGATATTTTAATAAATTTTTGATGAATATTGTCAGAATACAATTAACTTTTATGGCCTTAGCATCATAAATGAAAATAGTGATTTTTGTTTGAATTGTCATATTAGTAAAAGTAAAGTTGGAGAGGTTTTAAAGAAAATGATGTACTAAAAAGTTGGGGGACCTATGGTGTTATGACCTGCAATGCTTTATGGCGTAGAATGTTGGCCATTAAAAGAGAGGCATAAAATTAAGTGTTGTAGAGATGAGGATGCTCAAGTGGATAAGTGGTCTTACCCTTAGAGATAAAATTTAAAATGATTATAGACGCAAAAAGGATGTAGTTGCTCCAATGGAAGATAAGATTAGAGAGAGTCGCTTGTGATGGTTTGGTCACATAAAATGTTAGTTTTTTGATGACGCTATTAGGAGAGTATATGTATCCTATGTTAAGAAAGGTAGATGGAGACCTAAAAAGACTTGGTTAGAAATTATTAAAACTGATTTTTTATTATATTTAAATGAGAATAACTTTTAATAAAGTAAAATGGAGAAAAAAGATTCATATAGCCAATCCCATGTAGTGGGATAAAGGCTTGTTGTTGTTGTTATCATGGTTATGAGAACTTGCATCCACAAACAACAACTTGCAAATACTTTTTGTAAGTATATGGTAACCCTATTTATGATTTTTACTTATTATGAAACAAGAATAAGAATATAACCATTATTTATACATTTGCACACATCAAAATAAGTATGATATAAAATATAAGATCAAACTATAACATAAATTATCATCCACACGCTATTGATTATAATTGTGATTTATAAAATGAGCAATGAAAATTATGGGTTGGAAGAAGATGAACAAGTGTAAGGAACTGGGTATTTTATACCCTTTCAATGAAATTAAACATCATAAGAATTGGATGTTTTTTTCTTGTGAAATAAATACAAAGAATTTGCATCCCCATTAGTTAGAAGCTGTAAGAAAACATTCTTTCAGCCAGTATAAATAATTCCTTCAATTACTTTTTGCCATACTAAAAGAAACAACAATCTACGGTCCTTTATAGAAGGTGGGATGATATGCCTTTGAAATTAAATTGGTAGCATTTCTCGTTCAATCCTTAGTTTGTTAGAAACCTCCTCCATATCTTCCAAGTGATGCCATACACATTTTATGCAGATAATAAACTCGTTATCTACTTTTGTCCTTTTTCAACTCATTTACTAAACATTAGAACGACCTTCCTTTGGCCTTCTGGTAAGCAACAATATATTCTTTTGGATTTAAAGATAGTACAACAATGTTAAGAATGAGTGCACAATTCAAAAAATCGGCATCAAGATATTAAATATTTAAAGTCTATCATAGAAGAAGAATGAAACAAATCTTTCAAAGATTGAGAGCACTATAACAACAGGACGGCTACAACATCTTTTGGTTCAATTTATTTCAGCATTAAACCAGTTCCAATTCAATTTTTAGTTCTTTTATTTATTTGTATTGTACTAGCTAGTCTAACCCTTTATTAATCCCAAAACCAATTTATGTAAACACTATAAATAGTCCCTATATGTTATAATTGAATTCAGGAAATAAAATTTTCTAGTTTCTCCTTTTCTCATCTCTCTTATTCCTCTTATTCTTTAAGGAGTCAACACCTACTGAAAAAATTGCCTTCCCATTTTTGATGTAGATCAAGAAGCATAACTAATTATGCTTTTGTTTAGACTAAATTTTGGCCTCCACACAACCACGTCTCTTCTCTAGACCATGGTTTTTGTTCGTCCCGCTCGGCATTCTCTCTCTCCGCAACATCAGCATGCATCATGTGGTCTCGCTGTCCCACCTTTCTTCATCATCAACACCAATGATCAGTTGCCAGCAACAACAAAACAGCAGCTGTTTGCCTTTGTTGATCTTTAACTAAGGCTGCCATCATCGGGAAACAGCAGTAATCATCAACCACTGCCGGCATTCTATCTTCAGCACAGCTCTCAGAACAATTGCACTGCAGTTTTCAAGAGCAGCTGCATTCAACACAGCATTTTTCCTTCAGAACGAACAACTGTAGTTTTCAAGAATCTGCACACTTACACTTACAAACAGATTTTCAAGATCTGCCATTCACATACTCCTGATATAAATACCTGCTGTTTTGAAGAATTCTTCATACAATACCGGGAAGAGCTGAAAGAATAGCAGCTTGAAAACTTGCACCTAAGTAAATAACACCTGAAATCCAAGCCATTACCAGAAAACAATTCCAGCAGTTCCTCTGCTAGCATAAACAGACCCTTTTGGCCAACTGCAGCCATCCAACGTTGCATTTTTTGTTTCTTTTTTCAAGATTACATCAGGTCCCGATTCTTGTTATCAAGAACCACATCTTTAATACCCTTTCAAGAGCTGCCAACGACTTCTCAATATGAAAAATGTAGATTTGATAGAAGTTCTCCTAACAATGCAAACCAAGCAAGAATTATAATTTCTCCAAAAGCCAAAAATCTCTACAACAAGCCAATGTTCAATTTGCCTCCATTGGCTCATTATTTCACCAATTCCATGCTTTCATGCATTCTATTTATAAGAAACTTAATAGGTTGTGCATTGATTACCCACCTCCCCCACTCCATTAAGATCCTTCCTTTCATGCCGGCATTCTTGGTTTCGCCGGTCGAATTCCTTCACAGTTGCCAGCGTCTCGTACAAGTTATTCTTTTCTTAAATAAATAAAAATTAAACTTTTTCACTTTAATGGACTCGATGTCGAAACGTGGACTTTTAAAGGACGAGAATACTTGGATTTTCACATCAGTCCTAATTCTCATCATGTTAGCATAGCTTACTTTCATCTTAAAAGGAGCTGCAATACTTGGTACCAATGATTACGCATGAAAGCTCTTTTTGCTTTATTTTCATCTCTTAACCTTGAGGATAAGGTTGTTTTTCATGGTGATGGCAGTGTTAAGTAATAATATATTCTTTCGATTCAAAGATAGTACAACAACAATGTTAAGAATAGATGAAAAATTCAAAAAAATTGCATCAATATAATAAAATATTTAAAGTTGATCATAAAAGAAGAAACAAACAAATCTTTCAAAGATTTAGAGCACTACAACGGGCCAGCTACAACAACTTGTTGGTCAATTTATTTCAGAATTAAACCGGTCCCAAACCCATTTTAAGTTCTTTTATTTTACTTGCTTTGAACCAGTTGGTCTACCCCTTTATTAAACTCAAAATTGATTTATGTAAGCACTATAAATAGACCCTGAATGCTGTGATTGAATTCGGAAAATAATATTTTCTAGTTTCTACCTTTCTAGTATCTCTTCTTTCCTGTTTTTTTCCTTGAGGAGTCCACACCTACTCCAAAGGTGCCTTATCCTTCTTGATATAGGCCAAGAAGCATAATACCTTCCTATGAATTGCTCCATCAAAATGAAATCTTCTTGTGCATATTATTGGCAACTATACTTTGAAATAAAAGGGAAGCTAACATTAAAGAAAACAACATAATGTTGAATATATGAAAATAAAAAACTTTGGGTAAACATTAAGTTGTTCTTTATCTTCCTCAATATCTGGTAACTGATCCTGTTTTTGAGTTCTCCTTTAATTATGAGCAGACCATATGTTAAGCTGCAAGGTCTTGATTCTAAAAGTTTTCTGCATAAAATGCTGTTAGGAGTTTTGTGAACAACTCATAAAATGCTTTACAGTAACTAGCATTTACCACTATGCTTCACAAAATAGTTTTTGTAATTAAATAGCAGCCCTTTAATTATTATTAATTTTATTTTATTGAAACATAAAGAAAGAATAATATCACAACTGTTACGTTTTAACAAATCAAATAAATATGATAAAAAAAATAAGACCACAATATACCATAACAACATATATATGATTTGTAGTGTTCTATACAATATAATTGCAAAGTTGAACAAGGAAATTATCATTGAAAAAAAAGGGTTGGATTATGAATTGTGAAGAAAAGGATTATTTTATTCCCCTTCATAATGAGAAAAGACGTAATAAATAGATAATAGAATGTTTTAAAAAAGGGGCTTTTTTTATATATTGTAAATGATTTCCATCGGCAATGATTGAAAAACTAAAAAAAGAAGTGGTTTTGATTAACTTTAAAAATTTAGTCATTGTCATTGCATGAAGCTTCTATCACTGAGGGGTCTAGGGAGGGATAAAACATAAACAATCTCACTTGAAACCTTACCGTGCTTTGTAAATAGCTTGTTTTCTCGATGTGAAACTGTGAACCCATAGATCATAATGGAGGGAACTAACCACTGCTTTAGATGGATTAAAGTGGATGGCACAAAGTGCTTAGGTATCTTCTTACCTCTCAAGTCCTCAAAACACTACGGTGCTACTGAGTGCCTCAATCAGGTAAGAGTAAAACAAGATGTTTGATAAGGAGTTAATCCTCTATTTGAATAGTATAGTGCCAATTTCCAAGGAATTTGAAATCAGGCTAGACATTCAAAGCTAGATATCTCCAATTTACAAAATATAGGATTCTCATTTAGGCTAAATATGATCATCATCCACACCTCCATTACTGTTATAATTTTCTCAACTATTGGGTCAACTCTTGGGTATTAGGATGATTGGAGAAAATTGAAGTTTGGTTTGGATGTCAAAATAGGTAAAAGATTGGGTAATTGTATTATTGGGAAGAATAGCGATGGAAACATGTAGCCCATGAAAGCCCCTCTTCCAAGAAATGATAAACTTGAGTTTTGGGATTCATAATGATGTTTTTTATTTACCTTTTTGGGCCTCCAATCCCCTTAATTTCAATTTTCTCTGAGCATTAGCTCTTTATCTACTCCAATATACTCAATATAAATGTCTATTTTGATAAAACAAATGCTTTATTCGATTGTTGGCGGTCTCGACTTTAGTCTTGGTCAATTGTTTGTGTAGTCATATTATGGATGAAATTGACATGATATATATATATATATATATAGGATTTACTAATCATCTCATGCTTTACTAATCTAGTTTTATAGGATTTACTAAATCCAACTTGTAGCCAAATAGCCCGAGTTTATCAGAGCTTGTCATAAGTTTGAATCCTAGGTTTGATTTTCAAATGATCAAATGAAGGTCCCGAACACATGAAAGCAGCTATAATGCATCCTGTGAACCATATCAAACAATTTCAACTGGAAAAGTCAATTAACAAAAAAAAGGGCAAAGTCAAGTCGAACAACAACCAACAAGTCAAAGGAGGTGAAAGAGCTAGCTACTCGATTAAGAAAGTACCTAAAAGGGGTGAAAACGTCTACTGTTATAGCAAACAAAGCTCTCGTTGTTACTTCGGATCCAACAGGAAGAACGTCGTCGAACTGACCTAACTTCTAATCCAACAGGGAACATAATCGAAGTAGGCGATGAGGCTTTTAGCGAGCAAAGCTCCAGTTGTTACTTCCGATCCAACAAGAAGAATGTCGTCGAACTGCCTGACTTTCGGCCTAACAGGGAACATCATCAAACTATCCTGACTTCCGATCCAACATAGAATACCATCGAAGAAGGGAAAGAAACTTTAAAAGATGTAGGACTACGTGAGGATGCAATGATTTCGTTTAGAATTTGCACAACTTTTGATTAGAATAACAGTGAAGAAACTATTAGCATTTAAAACAACGAATTGAAACAAGAAAGGAGTTACACCCGCTTAGGCTAAATCACATAACCAAAGATTTGAAACTTTTCAAATAAATTAGTAAACAACGTTATGCCCGAATAGTAGTTTCAATAAGAATCCCTAATCTAACAATGTGAATTAGTAATCAAAGAAGTACACTCAAAACCCTACGTTTACTAAGCTTAGCAGAGACAGGAGGAAGCGTCCGTCGTGACTACAATCAAACACAAGATAAAGTTAGCCTCAAGAAATATGTTGAAAGGGGAAAGTAGAACCTTTTGTCATGGATCGATGGAGATCCTCCACTTAACGCCTTCAAACTACTCTTCGATTGCTTCCACCAAAGTGTCCATAATACGCTTTATGTAATCTTCAACGGTGTGATCGACCCTTGTATTAACATCAAAGAAAGTTGACTGGAGAATGTCTACGAAACCGTCCTCGTCGTAGGTTAGGCCGTATTCAGTTTCTGGATTCGCCATTCATAGATGCTAGATGACAAATCTCCTCACGGCTTGATAGTGCTCTTGAATATTGTTGAGGAGAAAGAAATTTCTCTTGCAACTTGAAGGAGGAAAGAGCCAAAGACAAAAATTTGAAATAAGTTTCAGATTTTTATAAGTAGAGGTGAGGAAATTAGAAGAGAAAATATCAAATCCTAAATTTTGGTGGAGAGTTAATGAGAGAGGGAGGAGATTGGAGAGATAGAAGGGATAAATTCTGAAAGAATTTCAGATTTTGGAGAGGGGAATTGTAATTTGAAATATTTCCAAAAGGAAGGGAGAGAGGGGAGGGCGGCGGCAAGGTGAGAAATTAGGGATTTAACTTTCCAAATATCAAATTCAGATTTTGGAAAGAAATAAGGTGTGAGGTTATGAGGTTCGGCCAAGGAGGGATGAGAGAAATTTGAAATTATTTCCAATAAGCAAAGACTTGGTTTTAGGAATGAAATAAATTGGAATTAATGGGATAGGGGGGCCGGCGGCATGCATTAGGGTGGGAGCAATTAGTCAGATTAAATAAGGCTTCTTAATTTAGGTTTTAGAATTAGGAAAGTTTTATTTTAAATCCAAATGAATTCAAAATTCAGAATATATCTAAAGTAAATACTTTCCTAAAATAGAGTAGTTAAATTAGGAAAGATTTTGAATTCAAATTAAAATTCAAATGATTTGAATTTCAAAATTATCCTAAATTAATCCTCAACCCAATTAGGAAAGTCAAGGGAGAAGGGGAGTGGGTGAGGCCGGTGGGTTGGGAGCTAGGGCCGGCGGTTTGGGAAGGGATTTCGGGTAAGGTGGCCGATAGCTTATGGGGGAAAAATTTGTGGAGCTTGGTTAGGAGGATACGATGGCTTGGGATTGGAGATGAAGTTGATGTAGTGATGTCCGGTAGTGGTGGTGGAAAGAGAAGGGAAGAATGATAATGAAGAAAATCACGAACCCGGCCGTTTCCAAGGTTGGTGGGTGATACGGTCTCCCTCTCATAGGGATTTCTCTCCAATCAAACTTTCAATCTCTCACAAGAACTCATGCAAGGAAGAAATTTTTTCATTCAATCATTCATTACTTGAAAAATAAAACAAGGGGCTATAAATAGCCTAGTACATGAGACTCAAGAAGTAAAAGATGAAAATGCCCTCGAGGCTTACAAACGACATTCCTTTACTAAAAGGGTACAACAGGAAATAAAATACATAAAAATAAAACAAATACACGACACATGACTAAAACAATACAATCATAAATCAAAAGTACAATGACTCGATCGTGGCCGTAGATCGGCGGCCACGTCTCTGATAAACCTTCCACAATCTGATGTCCCCATCATTAAGCCTTATCCCACTACGTGTAGTTGGCAAGTCTATTATGGAGTATGTACACTCATTCATCGATGTTAAATGCTTTTTAGACCAACCATATTTTATATAAAACTTATTAAAGATTTTAGCGCCATCGATGTTAAAAGTTTTTTAGACCAACCACATTTTATATAAAACATATTAAAGATTTTAGCACCATCCTAGGGTTAATCACATTCATCCTTTAAAAAATATAAGTTTGTTTGGGAAACCAATATAGTTGAAGCCTTTAAACAGATTCAAATCCTAATGATCTCTTCAACTATTCTTTGGCCTAATGATGCCTCTAGGATTGGCATAGATGGACTGATTTCTCAACACAATTATGCCGTTATTATAGTGAAAAGTCAAATGAGGCCAAGCAACGCTATTCTAATCCTTTAAACATTGGAGATATTATCTATTACACAATAAATTATCTTACATTATGACGTTCATATCCTTAAATTTATATAGAAAACATAACTGCAGGCAAGCAAAACGGGACAAATTTCTTCAATACTATTCTTTCATATCTTATGTTTTTTTATGTTTTATATTATTCACCCATTAGTATATAAAAAATTTATCATTTTATGTTTACGCAATCTTTTGATTTTGAGGCTTACGCCTAAAAACGCCTTGAGGCTTCTTACGCCTCGCCTCACGAATGAAAAACGCTCGATACCCGAATACGCAATTTCTAAACATTGGTTTTAAATAGTGATGTTATATTTGTTTTTTTAAAATATTATGAAAATTATTGGGGACATAATTAAAATTTTTATTACATTCCACCTTCAAGCAAAAAGTAAAATATAAGTTGAGCAGATTCTCTGCCAATTTATAAAGATTTTAGTAGGTAAGAATATTGAGACATTGGATTTGTATCTATCTATTATTGAATTTACATATAATAATACTATTTATAGAATTACTTAGAAAGCACTTTTTAAATTTTTTTTATGATTATAATTTAAAGGAACCAATTTGTTTGGTAGGTATTCCTTATCCTTTATTTGCAAATACTGTAATCACATATACACAAATTTTATGATATGTTTAAACAAGTAAAGTATTAAATTCAATTAAGTAGTAATAAATGTGTAAATGCATTAAATTATAATTACTCTTCTAAGTAATATAATAAAGGTTTGTGTTTTAATTCAAATTTATCATTTGCATTATCCTACTTAATATAGTAAATTTCATGCTTAAGACACCTTGATGTCCATACAAAACATGGATAAAGTTTGTTCCTAGTCTTATTGATGAATGTTGAATTTTGATTTTATAGAGCAGAATTCTTTTATATTTGGTGAAGTTGATCACTAATACAATGGCTAGAATTTGATCACAGACTAAGGCATTGCATTAATATTTTGATTATTCATCATGCACAACTCTAATGACCCATAATCTCTCTAAAATCATTAAAGAATAATTAAGAAGCTTAATTTAATGCCCTTGGAAGGCTAGGTCGACCATACCAATCAAATTAGCAAAATCATTTAATTTTTGTTTTTGTTTTCAGGACTACTATACTTGCTTTACCAGGCCAATCGATTTCTTTTTTAAGATTTAATTTTAAATTATTGCTCTTATTTTTCTTCCCTTGTATTAGGACAAATCTCCACCACCGCCACCAAAAACAACAACAATCCTTTATCCCCCTATGTGGTGTCGGCTACATGAATCATCTCCATTATGTCCTGTTAAGAGTCAAATTCTCATCTAAATCTAATAAAAATTATTTCTTATTTGGGCAAATTTTATGTAAAAGGGCTTTATGGGAGGTCTACTTTCTAGGAAAGGTTGATGGCTAATCCCCTAAGGTTTCTGTGAGTCCTAGTTATTTTTTCTCATTATTATTCTTCTTTTCCAACACAATTCTTATATCTTATACATAACATCAATCATAATTTTCCTCAATTTATTTAAAATAAATTCAACATTTTCAAAATTCTCCTAAACATCTTCCTACTTTTCTGATATCCTCTCAAGGCAACAACTCCTAATAATCCTAATATATTTTAGCGAAAAGCTCAATATAGATAAAAACTTTCTTGTTGTCAACGATCTGATTAGAAATATCTCTTCTTCTTAATATCTGATCTAAAATGCATTAAATTATCAATATTTGTTCCCTAACTTTCTAATCATTTGAACTGGAGTTCTTTATTCTTTTCCTCCAAGAAAAAAAAATATCCTTTGATAGCTTAGAAGTTTCAACACCAAATCTATTTAAATGTCGAGTACACTTTTCATTATCACCCATGTAACCTTTTAACCACCACCTTAAGGGGGAGTTCGATCAACTTGCTTCTGAAAGTTCGTTAGGGATGTTAGACCTTATGAACTAGCCCAAGACAAATTAAAAGAAAGAGGCGAATTGGTATTTTTAGAATCTTTAAACCAAAGTCAACAAACCAAAATCACCATAAAGAAATCAATGATGCGAAAATTAAATGCAGAAGTAATAAAGGAAAGAACACACCAAATTTATAGTGGTTCGGTTAAACCTTGACCTACGTCCACTCCTTGGAGGCACCCTCCAAGTATTGCACTAAACTAAGTGTCTCTCCTTTAGCCCCCACAACTAGGCGAAGAAGCCCTTATAATATCACTTCCACCTTCCCCGGTGCGGCGGAGTCGCTGGGTCCTTTGACATCAAAGAGATCTTCTTATTTGGTGAACTTCCCTCGAGACAAGCCTTGAATCCGACGGTATTCAGGTGCGAGCTTGCCGGAGCAATCGTGTGGAACCCCCTCCACACTCCCTTGAGTCCCCCCTCATAGGATCTTCTCCCTCTCTCAAACTCTACCCTTTCCTCACTCCCTTTTAAGCTCTCTCTTCAAGTTTCCCCCAAAAGAACGAAGCTATAATTGCTGCCAAAGACACTTACCAAGTGTGATGTTATAGCTTAAATAGAAGATCTAAAAACGAGCTCATTAATGCAAGTTGCCGACTTTATCGTCCGGGACGATCAGTACAAATCGTGGAATATCGTCCTGAACATCGCCCTGAAAAAGAGCTGTTCGATGTCCAATCGTCCAACATATCCTCCCGAACAATCCTGCGATCGTCCAGGATGATTTGATCGTCCAATCAAGTCATAATTGCTTTCCTTAAATGCCAGATTAATTTTGGAAAAATGTCCTGGATCATCCTAGACGATATTTTATAGTCCTGGACGATCCCCTGGACGATGTTAAAAAATAAGTAATTCCTAAACAGATCTGACGGCAGATTTTTTCTATTTTGAGCCTATCGTCCTGGCCGATACAAAATCGTCTAGGACGATGTTTGTTGCATAATGACGGCTACTTTAATGAGGATGCCCTAATTAGGGTTTCTGCTTTTGAACCGATCGTCCAGGACGATATAAAATTGTTCCGAACGATGTTACCAAAAACAGTAAACTCTAGGGAACAGTCAGAAATCTTCCAAGTTACAAAGCATCAGGAGCCACACCAAATACAGTAGACTCAAGAAAGGAAAAAATGTACAAACTGACTCAGACCTAGTCTACCCAATCTTGAGTTGGTTCTAAATTGCAGTCTGATCGTGTGGACCTGAAATGTCAGAAGATAAGACAGTCGTAGAAAAATAAAAGTGTTTGCTATCATCAAAATCATAAACCAGAAAACAGATCCGCAACAGCTTCATCATAAATATCCTATAGATTCAATATTAAATTATCTAATTAAGATAACCTTGATAGATTTAGGGTTTAATTTGCCTCATTATTAAGGAGTATGAATGAAAACTAAACTCCTAAAAATATTGGGAGGAAATGAAGAATTGATTTAGATCTTGGGAAATGATTAGAAGGTGATTTGAATAGAAGTTTGAAATATAAGTAATCTTGAGAGCATTCTATTAATGAGATATATAATTGTTAGGATAACTGATCAGGACATCCACCCTTGGAAAATCTAGTGATGGAGCCGACGATCTATGGCAATGATCGTACCGATGTATTTCTAGTTCATTTTTTATTTTTTTATTTGTTTACCTTATGTATTTGTTTTATTTCCATTTTCCGTTTTTACCCTTACTTAAGGGACATGTCATATGTAAGCCCGAGGGGCAATGTTGTCTTTTATTTCCCTTTCATTGTAAGAGGCTATTTATAAGCCCCTCATGTTTATTTTCAAGTTAATGAATGAATATTATGAAAATTCCTGCACTTGTATATTTTGAGAGAGTTTGAGAGTTCTTGGAGAGAGCTTTGGAGAAGTCCTTTGGTGAAAGGCAACAGATGACCCACCAACCTTGGAAGTATCCGGGTTTGTGGTTCTATCAATTTTCTTTTAGTTTTCCCCTTCTCTTCTTCAAGCCACCGACCTTAGCTCCCTCCCCTCCCCACCATCGGCCTTCACACCGTCCTCCATTCCAAGCCACCGATCAATTATCTCTCCACCCCAAACACCAAGTTAACTCCACTTAACCCACACCCCTTCCCTCTCTAGCCTAAAGCCGCCCAAACCCCAAACCCTAGCCGCCGACCTTCCCCTCCCATGGATCCAAAATCGATTGTTTTGCTTCTTTCCAATGTAGAGCATGAAGACAAGGAGGGAAATCCAATTCAAAATCTGATCTCAAATTCAAATTTTGTATTCTTTCCTAAATCGACATAACCTATATCAGGAAAGTGTTCAATTCTTGGATCTAACTTTAAATTTAAATTAAAAGGAATATTTTACCCATCAATTCCTCTTAATTTTAGGCGGGGCCACTTAAGGAAATCCATCCAATCAATCCCTGCTCCAAGAAAACCGCTGGCCACCCTCACCATTAATTTGAATTTTCAAATTCCATTGTTTCCTAATTATTTTCCTAAAATATCCCAATGATCTTTTAGTTATGAGACTTGCATACTTTAAACAAAATGCATCAAGAAGCTAACATCCTCTTGAAACATTTTCTATTTATCACACTAAAGACAAGTAGCTAATAGACTAAAAAGTAATAATATTAACAAATATTAAACTACTTAATAAAAAATAAAATAAAATTAGTGTATAACACTTTTTAATCAATCCAATCTAGTTGTGGAATTTGAATTAACAGAACAATTTTCTAAGCTATAGCACTTTACCTTTTACAGACATTTTATGATAGTAACCGTGCTTAAAACAGCTAAGTTAATAACTAGAAGATAAGTGTTTATTTTCTATGAGCAAAAAAGTTACAAAAGGAAAGAGTCTTTATTTGAATTCAATTAATTTTGAATTTCAAATACTTTCCTTATTTGTTAGAAGCCAATTAGGAAGCCTCCAAATTAAATCAAATTTGAAATATAATTTCAGATTTGATCCCAATCATTATTTAAATCTTTGGGCCCACACACATTGAACCTAGAGACAACTATTTCCCCTCCCCCATGTGCCCCCCCTCCCTTGTTCTCTATCCAATCTAATTAAATCCCTATAACTCCCTCTCCTTAATTCACACCCAATCCCAATCAAGGCTGCCGTCCATCCTTTTTCCCCTTCAATCAAATTTAACTCTTTCCTTTTAAACCTCAAATTAAATCCCCTTCATCCTCGCTGTCCCTATCCGCCTCCTCCAATCTCTCCCTCACGCTCCCCATTCTTTCCCAAACAAACTTTTCCAGCAAAGTGACTGCCTGTTCTGCACCTAGGAGATCACAAACTGCTGTTCAGAAGATCCCATCTGTCTACAGCAGCTGTCCAAAGCTTTCCTAAGCAATTGTTGGTGGCTGGCCAGAATTTTCCAAGTACCAAAGCTGCTATCCAACAATCTTGGCAATCTCCTATTGCTGTCCCGCTGTCTCTAAATTCCAGATTGTTGTCCAGCTACATCTACAAGGCTCGTGGTAGCTGTCTACTTCCTCTCAAGCAACCAAATGAACACTGGAGCTTTGTAATTCTTGTTTCTTTGGGTAACTCTTCCTCCAAACTCTTTTATCTTCATAGTTTCATCTCAATTGTAGTTTTAATCGATTCATGGAGATAGTGTTAATGCTCTTCCGCTAAAGCTTAGTAATTTTGGAGAGTTAAGTGAGTGGATCGCTCGTAGTGACTAGTCTTATTGTTAATTTTGGGATCTCCTGTTGAAAACCATCCATGTATGCAATGTTAGATTAATTGATTGTTCTACGGTCTTAACTCATATGCATGTGATTTAGCATAAGCTTGTTTTATCACCTTATTGTTTTATCTTAGCGTTTAAATCAACATAAGTTTTATTTAATATTGTTCTAAAAAATTTATACGTGCAAATTCCTTAATTAACTCATCTTTACATATATGTTCTACATCAATAACTCTCTCTAAAGGTACTTTAGAATGTTTGGAGAAAATATTAGTTATCTTGCCACCTCTAAGAGTTGTCCATTTTTTTTTTCATTTTGTTGATGGTTGTCAACACAAGATTTTTAGTGGATAATCCTTTTATATAGGAGATAGCTTTTAAGTCTGATTAAAAGTATTTTTTGGTATTGTCGGTTTAAGACTTGCATTTTGGATGACATTGAAATGTTTAAAATTTATCCTACTTCAAAATTCTCTCATTTAGAAAATCCAAATTAGGTGATGGGTTTGATCATCAAAAACAACAACAACATTAAGCCTTTATCCCACTATGCGGGGTCAGCTACATGAATCCTTTTTCTCCATTGTGTCATGTTAAGAGTCAAATTCTCATTTAAATCTAATAAAGAAATATCATTTTTAAAAATTTTTAATCAAGTTTTTTAGGTGTACTTCTACCTTTCTTAACATAGGCCAAATCTAATACATCTACTTTCCTAACCGGGTCATCAGAAGGCCGTCGTTTTATATGACCAAACCATCTAAGACGAATATCTCTAATCTTATATGCTGCTCTTTTCTTATCTTGTCTCTAAGAGTAAAACTACTCATCCACTTGAGCATTCTAATCTCTGCAACACTTGACTTAATATTATGCTTATGTTTTAATGACCAGAAGAATTGCAGGTCTCACCACCATCTTATTGAATTTTCACATAAGTTTGAGGAGGACTTTTTTATCACACAACAAGCCGATACATTCCTTCACTTCAACCATCCAACTTGAATCTACTAATAATTTCACCATCTATTTCACCATTACTTTGAACAAACCTTATGGTTCTAAAGCAAAAGGTTCGAAAGGTTTGTAGGTTTGTTAGGGTAGGAACTTTCAATTTTTGTTGATGATTGGGTAACAAATTAATTTTTCAAAGTAAAGGCGTCATAGGCAATAGTGTCAAAGAGAAACATTATTATTATTATTTGAAGTGTGTTTGAAAATTTTAGTTAGTTTTTGGTAGATATATAATCCGTTATTTGAACCTATACCTTTATGAATCATTTTTTAGAAGTTGGAATCCTAAACTCATCTCTATATTTAATCCTCTTCGAGTTTATGTCCTGGAAGTTGCAAAGATTAAATGAGAAATAAATAATATATATTTTTGTATTAAGTGAATTTATTGATTGATAAGTTTTAATCTTGGTTATACACTAGAAGTCATAGAGTTAAGTGTCAGATCTTTTGAGAGAATGATAGAACATATTTTGACCACTTTTTATAGTGGCACATGTGCAATCTATCTATTTACGATTTTCAAGGCTTGGGCTATAATTGTGGTAGATATTTATGTCTCATATCATATAGTGTAAAGCCCTTGATTCTATTATACAAGTAGTAGTTTTCTTATTTTAAATGCGGGTATTCTATATTTTTTTTTTTGAGCAATCAAACTTATTCTGTTAATTTTGCTGATACCTGGAAGAATATCTAATTAATCTTTGATATGTTGTCTATATGAGTAAAATGACAAGGAGAGAATTGTTGTCACTTGTTTTTATTCTGGTTTCTTTGAAATATTCCAGCAAATATTTTATCATATATTTTTCATGTCTTGGATATCGGTTTTTCATATTGAAGTAGATTTTCAGCATTGTATTTTTCACATTTTTTACCACTTTTTGGCAGTTATCACCGTCTTTTTCGTGGTAGTTGTTAGCATCTTCATTCAAACAGGATCCTTCACATATGTTTTTGCCACTTTTATTGGATAAAGATTTACTTGTAATGTTGGTCAAGGACTCATCGACATGGAGAAGAAACTCCAAATTGAAGGACTCGTTGTCCTCATAGGGAGTAGGTAGAAACTTGTAATATCATCTTGACAGTTAAAAATGGAAGAGTGGAGTAGAAAATGAGTGCTTGTACGATTGAAAATTTATTCCCTTATTATGTGTAAAAAAATAAGATGAGAAATTGTACATATATAGATAGAGCAATAAATATCTTGAGAAGAAATAAATCTTAAAATCAAAATTTAATTATATTATCTAGAATTTCCTACACAGCAGAAATAAATTGTTGTTATCAATAGATTGTCTGATTGTTGTAGATAAAAAAGTGCTTCTATGGATTGTTGTAGATAGAAAGTTGATATTCACGGATTTTTAGATTTTTGCAGATGAAAAGCTCTAACCATAGATTCTTCATTCTTTCAGCATTTTTCTATATGATAAGATTTATGATACTTATATTATACATTTAGTTAACATATTGATCTAGAATTATTAATATCATATTCACTAAATTTGCATATCATATATTCAGTATTTGTTTACAAATGTTAATCTTTATCTTTTGACTTTATTATATTGTTCAAATCTGACGCATGTTTTAGTGTTTGTCCGCCAATTAAAATTATCAAATGTGAAAAACACATCAAGACATTACGTTTTGAATATTTTAACAATATCTTATTATTCATTAAAAAGGTATGATGACAACGCACCTAAACCAACAGAAAACAGAGATGAAAGGTGTCACTTGTATTCTTTTTTTCGGATTTTTGTCTAAACAAGAAATGGTTATGGTTGCATCAGTGTGAGGCAGCTTGAGAATAAATCATCTCTCTTGTGTTTTACAGCAGGCTGAGTTACTTATATTTTCTTGCGATCCATTTCTTCCATGAGGTTGCCTTTTCTTTATAATGAATTGTTGATACTCCTAAAACATTTTTATTTTTGTTTGCATAAAACCATAAATTGCACTAATTGCGGTCATGCTCCTGCAGAAAGTTGAGAAAGAAAAGCTGGAGAAGCTTGCACGCAAGGTAGTTTAATAAACTGAACCCTTTTATTTTTCATCCTGGATTTTAATGCATTAAATCTTATATTTTTATGCTGTGGTTGTACGGATGCCATATTGGGTCTCATCATGAGGGTTTTCTTTGAATGAAAATATGTTGCTAAAATCTCAGCCATCCCTTGAAACTTGATCCCATGAACAGAATTGGAATTAGTGGGAGGCTCTCCTAGATCATGTCGATCTTGTTCCATATTTGAGTGGCTGATTTAGGAAGGATTATATTTGGGCAATTATGTATGATTTTGTAATTATTTATTTCTTTATTAAGATATCTTATATAGATTTATAAATAGGGATAATTTTGTGCAATAAAATTAAGCCCTTTCCCTCTCCAATTCTCTAAATTTAACATGGTATTAGAGCCTTCGTTGTCGTTGTCGGAATTATGAGTTTTTTGTATTGCTGTGTCTTCATTGTTGGCATTCCTTTGTTGTTGCTATCATATCTATAACCAACACAACCTTCATTGTTGTCCTGCTTGATATAGCCGTCATCACTACCTTTTTCCGCTTTAATGTCTGAAGAAAATTCCTCCCACAGCATGGAGGACTCTATGGTGCGTCATGGAAGAGGATATCTCCAAAATATGCAACCTTCCTATCACTTAAATGGGAAGAATTTTTTGAAGTTGTCTCAATTTATGAAGACCTACCTAAAAGGAAATGGAAAGATGAATTACCTCCTTAGGGTATGAACAAAATAAGAAGATCCTAATTTATTGGCATGGGATGAAGCAGACTCCATGATAATGTCTTTTGGATGTGGAATTCCATGACTCCAGAAATTAGCGATACTTTCATGTTACTATCTATTGCAAATGACGTGGGATACCGCCATGCAAACCTTCTCAAAAGCTCAAGATGCTACACAAAATTTTGAAATTAAAGTCGAGGTGGAAGCACAAAATAAGGAAGCAAAACCTTGCCTGAATATGACTCTCTCTTTCAAGATTTGTGGCAAGAATTTGATCACTAAGATGCATAGAGACCAAGTGTCCAGAAAATATTGCTATCCTAAAATGCTTTATTGAGAAAGAGTGCATGATTTTCTTACATGATTACATACGGAGTTTGAATAAATTAGAGTTCAGCTCTTTGGCAAAGCGGAGACACCCTCACTAAATGAGACCATTTCTCTCATTTGTACTGAGGAAAGTCGACGAGGGGTAATGCTAGAACTAAAGGTTACTGAAGGTTCATTAATAGTGACAGCCAAAGAGGCGACATGGAAGGAAAGATGTAAGGATTCCTCTAAATCTAAAGACAAAGACTCCATTTGGTGCAACTATTGCAAGAAATCAAGACACAAACGAGAGATGTTGGAAGTATATGATAATCGCCTAAGGAGTTGAATCAAAGAAGTTGATAAAAGGGAACATCGCAAGCTAATCCTATAACAAGTAAACCCAACCTAGAAATGCAATCCAGCTTTAGAGAATTCAATAAAGAAGATATTGATAAGCTAAAATTGTCACTACTCAACCCGATCAGGACTGGTCCTATTGCGTTGAGTTGTGACGAAAAATAGATAAATACCTATAAACTATGATCAGTCTTGAACTGCTGATTCATAATTTCCTTTTTTTAGAGCATGAAAACTAGAAGCAAAATAATAGTGAGCTACAATAGTTTAGCAGGCCACACAAACAGATTTAAATTTTTAAAATTCTTTTATTAAATATTTTGTCGATTATTTAAAATTAGTTAGATGTAATCTAATAAATTGTTGTACTAAGAAAGATAATACGAGCATAGCAGTTATCTAATTATAAAAAATATTATTGAGCAGATGAATAAATTGCAATTCATTTCATAAAATAGTTCATATCACATTCGTCGAATCTAGATAAATCTCAAAGGATTCTGACCCCTTATGACTCTCTTTTGTGCTTATAACACCAGAACATATTCATAGGCATCAGAACATATTCGTAGGCACTAGAACATGACTTATAACCATTCAGAACATGCTGTTTAGGTACCAAAATATTTTCTGAAATAAACAGAATCTAAAAATATTTTGCCCCTTATGACTCCTAGCAGATATTAGTTAATCGCATACACACATATGTCATCATATTATAACAGTTAAAATGTAATTGTGCATGTGTTTGCATAGTTTTCTCTAAAGATAAGCAACAGAAAATCCTATTAGAGAAATAAACATTTCAAAAAATGATCAAATGATTAGGGACTATGTAAAATAATATTTTAAGACTTTTATGTTACTATAACATTTTTTTAGAGTCCAGATATTTTTTTATTCAATAAAATCACAAATTATAAAACCCCTGTTATAAAATTTTCATAAACTATTGAAAACATTTGTAATCTTAATTTCTACAACATATAAAAAGTTGCAGTGTGAAAATTTTACAAAGTGCAAATTTATCCGCATTTTTTACTAACAAAAATTGAAATTTGATCGGAAATTTAGATAAAACTTTTTATTTTCAAAATTTAGATAGACTTAATGTGATATACCTCGATTTGGATTACTTTCTGAATTGGTATGACGGCTAAAATGACCCAAAGTGGCTAAATATTCCTTTTCTTCCTCTCCAAATCCTCTTATTACGGTTTTTTCCAATCAGGTCAGAACATGTCAATCCAGATGATGAACCTACATGTGTTACAACTCTCAATTTCTCAGGAAAATATCATCCTTGACATTTCAAATTTCAGATCTCATATTACAAAAATAAATTAAAATATAATTGTTGCATCTTAGACTTCTTTCTAAGTAGTTTCTCTTTCAGCCATGTTCTCCCACTGAACTTTGAGCATATGAATCTTTTTATTTCTTAGCTTTCTGACATCATGTGCTATAATTACTTCTAGTTCTTTGTTGTCGCTTAGATTCAGATGTACCTCGATATCTTTGGCAGATATCCTGTTTCTAGAATCTAAAATGCATTTTCTTAAAAGTGACACGTGGAACATATTATGAATTTATGACATATGATCTGACAACTATTACATTTAAGCATCTTTCTCAATCCTTTCAACAACTTCAAATGGTCCAGCATACCTTAGACTCAACATTCCTTCCTTGCTAAATCTGTTAATGCCTTTCATTGGCTTGATTTTTACATATTCAAAATCGCCTACCTGAAATTCTACAACCCTATGCTTAACATAAAAATATTGTCATTGTTTATCCTGTATAACCTTCAATTTGTCTCTGATCAAAAGAATCTTTTCAATAGCATCAACAAGTAAGACTAAACCCAATTAGATGTCTCCCACCCACTTCTGCCAAAGTTAAATAAGTCCTGCACTTCTCACTATACAAAACTTCATATGGGGCCATCCTTATGCTTGAATGAAAACTGTTATTATAAACAAACTTGATTAGACATATGTGTTCTTCCCAACTGCCACTAAAATCCAGAGTTCAGTCATAGAAAATCCTCAACTACTTGTATTATCTCTTGGATTGTCCGTCTATTTGCAGATGAAAAGTCATACTGAAATGCAGTTTAGTTTCCAAACTTTACTGAATATCTCTCCACAGTTTGGAGGTAAACCTGCTATCACTGTTAGAGACTATAACCTTTGGTATTCATGTAATATGGTGATCTCACGCATATATACTTGGACCAATCTGTCTACAGAATTAGATTGTCTACAGAATTAGATTGTCATATCAGAATGAAATGTGCAGACTTTATCACTCGATCAACAACCTAGATAGTATCATATCCTTGTCTCAACCTGGGAAAACCCTGCTTGTGAACATTCAGTTATTCTGTGCCCACATATCCATATTTGAATCACTGGCCAGTCACTTTGTAGCAGTGACTGAGGTGACATCTATCATAACTCTGTCGCATAAGTGCCCCACTAATAGAACCAAAACCGGCTACAGTGCCACTATTAGAGACTGATATATACCGACTTTCTGCCTCTCTTGGAATCTCTAAGTGCAAATTTGTTCTTTTTTCCAAAAAAGTCACTACCATAAGTCTCGCCATTGAACGTCTTCCTACTAGCAGTCCATTGCTGTTGAGTATCCATGAGATCATTCTCTATCAGATGATATCTCTCCACAAGCTTAGAAAATTAGAAAATATGAAATGGTATCAGTTGTTGCTATAGACTATCTCGAAGTCCTCTTAGAAATCTTTAACACTTCTTTGCGGGAGTGCTAACTAGTTGCAGGGCATATCTAGCAAAAGAAGTGAACTCTGTCTCGTATTGTATATCTATCATGCTCCCTTGAATTAATCTCAGAAATGTTTCCTGCATCTACTGTCGTGCAGAAGGTGATACAAACTATGATCTAAACATGTCTGAAAACTCCTCTCAACTAATCAGAGAATTCAATTTCCCTAAAAATCTCCTTCTGCTGACTCATCCAACAACTCTCAACGTCGCCATCTAACAGAAAGACTGTTAACAATACCTTCCTCTTAGTAGGGCACTGTATATCATCAAATGTCTTATCTACCCTCCTCAACTAGTCCCCTATTTCTCTAGGCTCAATAATACCCTCAAATCTCGAAGGATTCAATTTCAAAAACATCTACATTTGTCTATCTACATCATCATATTTCATAGTAGGAATCTTGCTATGTGCCTCACCCATCATCTAGGCTATCAGATTAGGAAACTTTGAAACTGTATTAGAACCCATTGTCGGAGCTGCAAGGTTTAAAATTGCATAAATAAGCCTCGAGGCGGTCTGAGGCGTAAGCCTCACGTACGCAGAGTTGCGTAAATGAGAATTTAAGGGTTTTAGCAGGTAAATAATAGCAAGATTCTATCATATAAAAAAAACATCTAAATGACAAGTGGAATTAGTGAAAATTAAGAAAAGAGATGCAATAAAAGTATGTTCCAAAGTACAAAACCACAAAATTATAGTATATCAGAACTCCTAAAGTACAATTAAGAAGGAACATATAAAATTCAATCATATCCCATCACTAAATGAATCTTCAATGGAATCTTCTTCTCCAATTGTATCTATGAATGTCATATATTCATCATCTTCAATATGACTAACTTTTTTTTTCCCTGTTCAATAAAATGATCATTAATTCATTATCATGTTAATTGCTCACTTGATATAAATATAATGCAATAGCATATAAGAAGTTGTGGAATACCTTTACTTGATTGTTGTGCTGTAGAGTTAGTGGATGTGTGTGTTGTGGTACTAGTGGATGTGCTCACTTGATCTGTTTCGCCCCTCAAGACATCCACACTTAGATCTTCTAGCTGTAAGTCTGATAATGACAAATCTGTCTCATCATCTATAAACCACTCATTATCAGATGACACATCATCTGCAAAAAATCTCAAAAAATAGAAAACTCTAGATTTTCTATAACTTAAAAAAAAACTTTTCTTGAACTTAAAAAAAATACCTAAAACCTATAATGGAGTGCTTGTAGAGGGCGGCCGGACCTTTCTTGATCACCGGCGTGAGGTGGTACCGACGGGAGAGGCGGCAGACAGCGAGCGGAGCCCGTGCAAAACTTCTGCGAACGGAGCCCATGCGGAGCTTTGCGGGAGGATTTTTTTCGGTTGACTGGAGCCGAATGGTTTAACATGAGAAACATGTCATTTTAAGTAGGTGGGACCTAGTTTAAAGAGGCGTACTCCTCACATAAAATTGTGCAATAGCGCCTTTGAGGCGCGCCTCTAGACCCGTGAGGCGTACGCCTCACCTGGAGCCAGAATTGCGTGGGCTTTAAGGCGCTTGTGGACTGCGTTGCGCAAAGGCTCGCCTCCAATTGCGCAAGTTTAAACAGAGCGGAGCTGTACTATATATATGAGCTTCCTGACTGCCACTCTGCCAATCTGTCCGGCAGATCCATAATCACACATAATGTACAACTGAACATACATGTACATGAAACAAACAATAATAAACACCTAAATAGGATTAAAACTACCCTACTTGACTTACAAATCAATTCTTTTATCTCTATTTTATGATCCATTCCAAAACTTTTTCTCTGTTACCATAAAAATTTATCACAATCTAACCCGACCAATAAAGGTAATATCATGTTAAGATGTGATAAATAAATCTCAAAATTTCGTTTAAGAATATTTCAGATTCTCTTCTAATATTTATTTTGAATAAACTACATACTACATAGCTATTAAAACATCCAAATACTGAAAATAATTTCATTCACAAGATTTCTTTTATTTCATTAAAATGTATCTAAACTATAGTATATGACTAAATGTGGATGCTACGAAACTTACATAACTGATTAATAAATTAGTCATGATTGTATAAAAATCAAAGTAGGGGCATACTTATAAACCCTGTTCAATCATGAACTCTTAATCCACAAGCTCCTATTTTCTAGAGCTTGAAAACTCGTAGCAAAATCACAATGAACTACAAAAGCTTAGCATGTCACACAAACTGATCTAAATATTCAAATTCTTTTCAACGTTTAAAATTGCGCAATAAAAGACGCGCCTTGAGGCGCGCCTCAGCGCATTTTCCACTCTGTATGCGGGTAACTTGCGATTCTGCATGACTATAGGCCTCAATACCCGAATACGCAATTTTAAACCTTGATTCTTTTATTAAATATTTGCTGAGTATTTAAAATTAGTTAAATACAAACTAGTAAATTATTGTACTGAGAAATATAATACGAGCATATAAATTATCCAATTATAAAAGAAATTATACTAAGCAGATAAATAATCTGCTATTTATATCATAGAGTAGTTAATATCACATTCTTCAGACCCAGATAGATTCTCAAAGGACTCTAGTACGTTATGACTCCTTTTGTGTTTAGAGCACCAAAACATGCCTGTAGACATAAGAACATGTCTTATAGCCATCATAACATTCTTTATAGGCATCAAAATATTTCTTGACACAAACAAAATCTCAAAAAATTTTGGCTCCTTATGAGTCCTAGTAGATATTATTTAATCACATATGCATATTTTTTATCATATTATTACTGAGCTTATGTTTGAATTGCACAATTTTCTTTAATGATAGCCAACAGAAAATCCTGCTAGGCAAAATTACACATTGTTAGAAAATAATTAAATTATTAGAGATTGAGTAAAATAATATTTTAAGGCTTTTATCATACTGCAATACTATTTTTTAAAGTACAGATAATTTTTTATTTAATAAAAATCATACAAATTCTAAAACCCTAATTGTTAAATTTTTAGAAAATACTCAAACTATTTGTAATATCAATTTCTATAATATATAAAAAGTTACTTGGTGTAAGTTTTACCGGTACAAAATTATTCACATTTTTTTGTAATGAAAATATAAATTTGATTGAAAAATTAGATAAAACTTTGTATTTTTTGAAAATTGAGATATGCATAATTTGACCAACCTGGATTTGGACAATTTTTTGAGCTGGGCTGATGTCTAAAAATGACTCGAAGCAGTTAAAAAATTTTCTTCTTCCTCCCTAAATTCTATTCTTACGGCTTTTCTAATCAAGTCAGATTATGTCAATCCAGATGTTGAACCTGCAGGTATCATAAAAACAACTCTTGGTATCCCTTGAAAAATCACCAACATTTTCTTTTCTTGCACTCATATAACTTCCGTTATCCATCAAATTTAGTGCTTTTAGAAATCATTTGAATGTTGTATGGATCATTAACTTAGGATTCATAGATCACATGACACACTCCACTACCCACTTCATAAACTACACTTCTTGCTCAAGCGATAAGAAAACTACTATTGATGGTTCTCTTGGCATAGCAGCAGGCCAAAGAGACGTACCCTTATTCTCCCCCGTTCTAAAAATGTTCTCCACATACCTCAATTATTCACAAACCTAATCTATATGCAAAAACTTACTGATAATCATAATTTTCAAGTCCTATTTAACCTTGATGTTTATTTCAGGATCAAGGACTGGGAAAGAAGATTGGACTTGCCTAGGAGAGAGATGCACTATACTACCTAGAAGAGTTAACAAAATCCATTATTATCAATAATGACAATTCTATGTTATCCTTATTTAATAAAATTTGTACTATTTTGTTTTATAATTTTGGATTGTGACATCCATCTTTTGATGTTTTAAAAAATATATACCCAAAGCTTTTTTATAAGTTGGAAAATGAATCTTTTCATTATAAAACTTGTGAGTTAGCCAAATATAAATGATATTCTTTTTCAGACAAAAATGAGGGATGTTATAACCCCTTTTACCTTATTCATTGTGATATCTATGGATCCTAAAAAATTCGTAACATCTCAGGAGCTCGATGATTTGTATCATTCGTTGATGACTACACTTGAGTCTCTTGGATCCTAAAAAATAAATATGATGTTAGCACTATCCTCCCCATTTTTCACATGATCTAGAATCAATTTTGGATAAAATTAAGAAATTTTTATTCCGGTAATGCCAAAGATTACTTTAATCAAAACTTATCTTCATACTTTCAAAAGGAAGGTATCTTTCATGAATCTTCCTATATTCATAGCCCACAACAAAACGGAGTTGCAGAAAGAAAAAATGGCCACATTCTTGCCTCTACTCTTGCGATTTTATTCTACCACATTGTACCCAAATCCTATTAGCGGTAAGCCCTTCTGATTGCCTCATATATTATAAACCAACTACCTTCAACAACCTTGGGACTAAAAACACCAATGGATATTCTATCCTGTTTTTACCCTAAATTTTGAACCAATAATAACCTCACACCTAGAATCTGGTTGCACTGCCTATGTTCACATTCACACCCATGAGCTCGAGCTCGACTTTTGAGCACGAGAAGCTCGGCTCATGAGCACGAGAAGCTCGACTCATGAGCCCATAAATGACTCAAGCTCAAGTTGGCTCGGCTTACTTAAACCCCTATGTCAAACTTAATAAATTATATATATATAT